>NC_072458.1:22477561-22777561 GCF_027596085.1 Anoplopoma fimbria
TGGCCACAATAATCATGTTTAAAAGTCAGTTTTGAGTGCTTTCATTGTCATCTCATGACAGATCATTTTTCACTTGAGCAACTGAAATATGCCAAAGCTTTTTATGCTTTTCAACTGTCTATATGATTTGTAGCGCAAACAGACAATAATGTCCTTCAACCAAACTTCTGGAGTTGTTTGACAGTTTCAGTTTGTTCTCTCTCTCTGTTTGTATTGTTGCGTGTTCAACATTTGACATTTTCAGGATCATCACGCTGCAACAAGCTGAATGTTTTCCTCGAAAATCATGTTTGTTTTGGGCTCTCGTGCCATGTTCACATTCTTCAAAGGAACAACAGTTGATATTGATTTTTTTATCAGTCAAATAGATTATTAGTGAGCCTCCAATCAGACTAACAGACCAGTGTTGTGTTCACTGCCTAGTCTTTGTTCCAGGAGATGGTTCCATCACTGACGTTGCTCTGTTGTGTCTCAGGTGTCCTGGTCTCCAGCATGGTGCTGCTGCTCTCCCAGAAGGCCCTGTTCAAGTTCTACACCCTCTTCTTCGCCGTTCTCCTCGGCATGGCGGCGGTGCTCATCAACTACTACGCCACCTCCCACATAGACTTCTACAGCGCCTACTACAAAGCGGCGCTGGGGTTCAGGCTGCTGCCCAGGAACGGGCCGACGCTGTGGCTCGGCGTGGCCGCGGTCCAGCTCGTCTTCGGCGTGGGCTACGTTGCTCTGCTCAACCTCCAGTCGGTGTTCGCCGCGCTGGTGGTCCTGGACATCATGATCCCTCTGTGGGGGCTGATGATCGAGCTGCCCGCCGACGTCCGGCAGATGGTGGCCGTGTTCTCGGGCCTGGCGCTGGCCCTCAACACGGCCGTCTGCCTGGCCATGAGGCTCAAGTGGTTTTACTACTCGTGCCGGTACGTCTACCTGCTCGTGCGGCACATGTACCGGATCTACGGGCTTCAGCTGCTGCTTGAGGACACCTGGAAGAGGATCAGGTTCCCCGACGTGCTGCGGGTGTTCTGGTTGACCCGGGTCACCGCCCAGGCGCTGATCCTGGTCTACGTGGTGCGTGCGGTGAGGAGGGAGAGCGGAGATGCCACGGGCGGCGCCACAGACGGGAGCGCCGACTCACAGGTAAGATCAGAACCGCTCGGCCTGCTTTTTTTATCCGGGCTTCTGCAAGTCTTCAAAAACACTGAATTCAGTCCCTTCAAAAGGCCTTGGAGGGTTTTTCAAGGTCGTAGATGTTAGTTAAAAATATATATATATTTGCATGTGGAAGACTTTACACATCTATAAACTGGTGACTGCAGGAATAATCCAATCAATTAATGGAGTTAATCAAATAGAAATCCTTCTTATATGCAGCTGGAAAGTACTGACAAAAACTAATCTAAATGTCCCTAAATTCATGTTCCTAATGAATAATTATTAGCCTTATCGTGGCCACTGGTTTTCCATTATTCTTTGACCTTTTTGATCGTGCAAAACGTATAAAATTGAATTCAGTCTGATATGTAAAAGGTCTGCACCCACAAAACATGCATGTGTGTGTGCGCTCTGTTTTCAGGGCTACCTGCTGAGCTGGGACGTGTTCTGGGATCTGACCAGTAACCTGATCATCTCCGGCTGTGACTCCACGCTCACCGTGCTGGGGATGAGCGCCGTCATCTCCTCTGTGGCTCACTACCTCGGCCTCAGCATCCTGGCCTTCATCGGTACGACTGACTGAGTCTGTGTGTGTGTGTGTTGTACAAACTTGTTTTTTAATCTGAAATACATGCTGGCAATAAGAATACGTCTGGTTTTTGACCCTGCAGGTTCTACGGAGGAGGAGGACAAGCGTTTAGGCTTCGTGGCTCCGGTTCTGTTCTTCATCCTGGCTCTGCAGACCGGCCTCAGCAGCCTGGACCCTGAGGAACGCCTGGTACGTGTCTGCAGCTCTCTGGTTGATGGATTACTGAGTGATTTGACGCTGAATGTGTTCCTGAACATTTACCCTCTTTGTTTACTCTTTTCTTTTTGCTTTCCTCAATTGTTGTCACTTTGACTTTCTCCACTTTGTTCTCTAAAACACCAATAACAAGGAAAACAGTGAAAACCCTCAGGACCCCAAAACCCGCCGGCAGGATTGAAAAGCATGTTTTCTTTAAGCAATCACAAAAAGTACAGATTTAATCCTAGCCTGAAGCTGTATTTTCTTCTTTCTGACAGCCCTTGAACACATATATATATATATCTATCATATATATGATATATATATATATATATATACAAAATTAAGCTTAAAAGTGTCTCAATTACTATACTGATTGATAAGAGGTGGTCAAGCTGATTTAGCACAAACTCTGTTTTTCTTATTTAAACCTTTATTTAAAGACGAGGTAGATTCACAAAAGGTCTCTTAACTGGCAGACGCTTCTGTTCAAGCTCCACATCTTCACCTCTAATCCACCGAGACTTAAAGTCTTATTTTAACTTCTAATTGGCATTAAATAGGTCTTAAACTCTCTTAAGTCTAAGTTGATGAAACTTGCAGGCACCTTCATGTGGAAAACATCTTGTTGTTTTACTGATGTGTTATAAAGATTAATGTACAAAATAGCTTGCTGTTAACTTTCGCTCCTGTCACATTTTCCTCTTTCAGGACTTGATTTTCAGTATAAAAGTCCTGTCCCTCTATGGAAACAACACAATCACAGCTAGAAGTAAAGAGAACTCAAAACTGTGCAGCGTAACATGGTTACAATGTCACAAATCATAAAAAACAAAAAAAACAAGTTTAATTTCTTTGATTATTTATTTAGCAAATATTGGAAAACACTGGAATCGCTGAATAATCTTCCTAGTTGATCTGAGGAGAGCTTAGTTTATGAGTCTATCTGATGGAAGCGTTTGTCACACATGATGTGTTCAAAGACCGTCTGAAAGATGAAACTCTGACGATAATGAGGTTTTTACAGCTTCTGGCTCTGATGAACGTTGTGGTTTTGGCGATTGTTTGTAGAAAACGTGTTTTTCTATCCCGCCGGAAAGTTTTGGGGTTCAGAGAGAATTATTTTTTACTTTATGTACCAACTAATAAGAACCTGGCTTTATTTTGAAGGTCCGCCTGAGCCGGAACATGTGTCTTCTGCTGACGGCCATCCTGCACTTTGTCCACGGCATGACGGACCCGGTCCTCATGTCCCTGAGCGCCTCGCACGTCTCCTCTGTGCGCCGCCACGTCCCCGTCCTGCTGGTGTCCATGGCGCTCTTCGTGCTCCCCGTGGCGCTCAGCTACGCCCTCTGGCACCACTACGCCCTCAACACCTGGCTCTTCGCCGTCACCGCCTTCTGTGTGGAGCTCTGCCTCAAGGTGAGGACGGAAGAATCCAACGGTTACATCAGCTCGACTTGTCAGCTTGTCACTTTTCCTGCTTTTAAAGCTGAAAACTGTTTCCAGAATGTCTTTTGAAGGTATAAAGAGCTTGAAAATGGTCGTGGACCATTTGTGTAGGTGGAGACAGAGACTGTTTTTCTATTGTAAGAGCAGCAGGTGTAGTAGAATCCAGAATCCAAAGTGTGGCTGACGTAGAGAAGCAGGTTTTGAAGCTCCCCCCCTCCTTGTCTCCCTCCAGGTGGTGGTGTCGCTGACGGTCTACGGCCTCTTCATGGTGGACGGCTTCTCCAACGTCCTGTGGGAGAAGCTGGACGACTACGTCTACTACGTGCGCTCCACGGGCAACATCATCGAGTTCCTGTTCGGCGTCATCATGTTCGGGAACGGCGCCTACACCATGATGTTCGAGTCGGGCAGCAAGATCCGCGCCTGCATGATGTGCCTGCACGCCTACTTCAACATCTACCTGCAGGCCAAGAACGGCTGGAAGACCTTCATCAACCGCCGCACGGCCGTCAAGAAGATCAACTCGCTGCCGGAGATGCGCGGCGACCAGCTGCGGGACATCGAGGACGTGTGCGCCATCTGTTACCAGGAGTTCGCCACCTCGGCGCGCATCACGCCCTGCCACCACTACTTCCACGCGCTGTGTTTGAGGAAGTGGCTCTACATCCAGGACACGTGCCCCATGTGCCATCAGAGGGTCTACGTGGAGGACGAGAGCCGGGACAGAGCCGCCTTTTCGAATAACAACGGGGGTACGCGGCGCCGCAGGACGTCGCCGCCGCCGACCCGCCCGCTCCGGGGAGGAGCAGCACGGACAGCCGGACGCCGAGCCGCCGGGCGACGGAGCGGCGGCCGGCGCCCAGGCCGCGGGGGCGGGGGAGCTCGACAACGAGCTGCTGGAGGACAACGACAGCATAGAGTACGACGAGGACGAGTGGGGACTCAACACGGCAGCTCGCCAGTAGAAGAAGACTATATCAACGATGACACAGACTCCACCGAGGACTGACAGCAAGAGATCTATAGAAGAGAAATATACATATATCTTTATTATATTTAAGTTAATAATAATTATAAAAACACAACAGCATCTTAATTTGTTCTTGAAAAATGTCAGGGATGTCATTCTCCTTTTTTTTTTTCTCTTATTGGTTTCTTTTTGTTTGATTTTTGAGTTTTACTCTAAAAAGGGCTTGAGGAAAGAGTAACTGCTGCTCTCATTCTGTGTGTGTGTGTGTGTGCGCATGTGTGTGTGTGTGCATGTGTGTGTGTGTGTGCATGTGTGTGTGTGTGCATGCCGCGGCTGCAATATGTAGACCAAAAACTCATACCGTTATTTTATTTTAGAACCATTTTAATAAACATAAATTATTGGAGATCCTGAGACAAATATTGCAACACAGTCGTCTCTACACGTTTATTATTTTCCAAAAGAGGATCACATGACTCTTCCAACATACATATATATAAATAAACATATATATATATATATGTATATTTAGACATATATATATTTATATATATATATGTGAGCACGCTGTGGAAATCCAGCTTTGCTCCAGAAGAGAAGAAGCAACACTTCGGTCACATCATGACTCTGTTTTGTTTTTGTCAGCAGCCCCAATGAGCATTCGTGTGTGTGTGTGTGTGTGTGTGTCTCTGTGTGTGTGTGTGTGTGTGTGCCTGCCGACATGTAATGTGCTTAGGCGGCGTCTTGGAGATGCAGTTCATGCTCCCCAGCAGTGTGTGTGTGTGTGTTCAGGGGGAAACGCTGGAGTGTGTTAGTTCATTAACGACAAAAACTGTGGAGCGACTAAACTGATTCGAGCTTCAGTCAACGTGCAGGTCAGGTCCTGAGAAGGTTCAGAGCGCAAAATTTGATTGTTTCCGTTTTAAAACCTGCTGTTTATTAATTTCTCCAGCTGTTTATTTTTTGCCAAATGTGATTGGTTAACAGTGTCAGGGGTGTATTTTTTCTTTCACGTGTCTCATTTGCTCTTCATACGTTTGCGTGGAGTTCTCTCAAATCCTGACTTGGCAGATTGATCACAGCTCGAGTTTTATCGCACGCATGCTCAGCGTTTTCGTCCTTAACCGACCTACTAAGCGACTTTGTGAACGTGACCAGAGAGAGATCGAAGGCAGGAGAGTGAAGCAGTTTTCTATCGACTCTGACGCCGACCAGAGAAACACTGAGAGGTGTGATTTAAAAGAAAAGAAGAAGTGACTCTACTACTGTAATCACTGAAATACCTCTATCGTTACTTACTACTGGTCTCTTGTGTGACCTCGCTTACATTTTGTGTACGTTATTGTACATGTAATAAAACAAACGTGCAAACTTTCTCAATTAGGATAAGAGAAGAGGTTCTGTTCTTTTAATAATGCAAGTTTCCATATTTCTCCTCACATGAATCAGTATTTAGTTCAGTTACACTCTTGATCCAGAAATGACTGTCTGTCATAACAGCGCTCGTATTCCAAAAAACAACTAATGTATTAGGTGGAATGATTATTTCTCTAAATGTCACAGAAACACAGCATGAAAAGGTGCCACTTGTTTTGTCTACTAAGAGTAGAAAAAAGTACCATGAGTTGTTTTGTTTTTTGTGTCGGTTATTAGTCATAGTGTAAGAGATGATTTTGGCTCGTATCATTCAGTAAATGCACCTTTTTGATGTTTCTAATCACTGGTCCAGACAGGAACTCTCTCCTTCTGTTTAACAAACCAGCTTTCTGAAGGCTCAAACTCTGCTTCTAGTATCAGGGTTCCTCTGCAGATCTGGACCAGATCATTCAATAAGAACAAAATCTAACCGAGCTGCAGAAAACTATGGAAATTGGAGACATTTACGAGTACCTGAAGTTGCAAAAACACTGTCATTCCACGCAATTTGTGGTATTTATTGAGCTCAAGAAGCAGTTTCTCAGTCGCGTTCCTACTAAACACTGATCCTTAAACTACTGGAACAAAAGGAACACCCAGAAATCCTTTAGGAGCCATGTTTTCACTTTTATTTTATTTTATTTAAAGACCGTACAGCTCGGCTTATACAGATCGCTCCGTGACCACAGAGGTCTTCATCGTGAATTTGTATTAAAGCGCTTTCAAGCACAACAACTCCCGAGTATTACACTGTTTAGACTTCCACAGCCTGAACGTCTTAAGGGTTTGACTACAAACTCCTGTTCATTACTGTTGTAATTGCTGGTCGCAGAAAATAAGCTGCAAGGAATCCATGAAGTTCTTGTTGTGGATGAGAAAAAAAAAGAGACGGGGGTCTGATTCTTTTGATTAGAAAGCTGTGCTTTTTGACACGATTTTCAGCAATGAAGGACTTTTGATTATTGGTTTGATTGTTCTGGGAGCTTTTTAAAAAGGTAAAAGCTGTTAATTTTTGCCTTTTGTTTTAAAAAGAGATTTATGTAAATAAAATCATCTTTGATAATGCTTTTGGACTGTGTCTCTGATATCACTGACATCAACATTAAAGGGACACTTCACCCTTTAAATCAATAATACATATGTTTACCTCCTACTTGTATTGACATTATCAGTTGAGATAGTTATGCTGTGAGTGTTGAGTGTTGGAGATGTCGACCGTAAAGATGTCTTGTCTTTTCTTTTCTTCAGAAATCATGACGCAGTAACTTTAGATAATCCATAAACCTGTTGTGAGCAGTTTCTTGTTGGGAACTATGGTTGTAATAAACATGAAACTGCTCGTAACAAGTTTCATCCAAAACAAACTAAATAATAACATTACGGGTAATTATTTATCTTTAAATGACTTTGTCAAGAACGTATTTGGCACCTTTACAAATACAATGAGGCTGCTGAACTGCAGTGAATATCATGAGTACTCCCTTCAGCATGTGGAGATGCAGTTGATGCATTTGACCTGTAGATAGAGCTATTTCTCCATTGATGGATTTGACAGTGTAGTAGATTTAATGAGAAGTTACCTGCTTTACTTTACCAAAACCGTTTGTTTTTAGGGACACCTTCTGTGGGTTAAACTGCTGGTGTAAGAGAAAAAAGAAATATTATATATATATAAATATTATTAGAAATAACAGTGCAGGACTGTAATACATGTAGACTGAATGCAACAACAAACAGGTGCCAGCAGTAGAGGGAGAAAGCCTGATTAATGCTGCATTTTCAAAACACAAGAATGGTATAGATGGATCATGTGAGCCGTCTCGGCTTGGTTTTAATTTATTTTCTTATTTATTTGTTTGTTTTTTTGAATCGCTAGCGCATTGATTCACCGGTCATTCATTGCACAACCTGACGTGCCTCATACCTGATGGTTTACAACCCGAGACAGATTGCATACAAGGTTTTATTAGACCCATTTCTCACAGTGTGACAGGCTATTAACCAAAGGTCTCGGTCATGGCACAGTGTGAAGGGGCATAAAGGACACTATTCTACGTAAATATATAATATATATATATATATATATATATATATGTATACATTTGCATTGTATAGTAATATACACACATATGTATATATTTATATATATATATATATATACATATATCTCTCATCTCTATCTCTCTCTCTATATATATATATATATATATATATATATATATAATATATATATGTATATATATATATATATATATATATATATATATACATATATAGATATATATAAATATATACATATGTGTGTTTATTATTATACAGTAGGTATTTAAGTATTTATTAGCAAAGGTGTTATTTAAAATGTGTATAATAAATTTAAATTTATATAAATTATAATAATTATTATTATTATGTTTAACATTATTATACCCTATATATATATGAAGCTATTATTTATACAATACAATACAACTTTATTAATCCACAAGGGCAATTTGATTTTGGGCATAAATAAAAACAGACAAAAAAGAAAAAAGAAAGAATGTACATAATAAGGTATTATTATACATATTTGAATAATGTATATAATTAGTCTACGTTATTATAAGGTATATAATTAGTATACCCTATATACATTATAAATAAAGCTATTATTTATAATGTATATAATTATTATACATATTTGAATAATGTATATAATTATTCTACATTATAATAATGTATATAATGATTATATATAACATTAATATAGCCTATATACAGTATAAATAAAGCTATAATTTATAGTATTTATAATTATTCTACGTTATAATAATGTAGAATAATTTAATACATTATAATTCATATTTTAATTATAATATATTAAATATAATAACTATATTTATATATATAATGACATAAATAAAGCTATTATTTATAATGTATATAATGTATATAATTATTCTACATTATAATAATGTAGAATAATTAAATGCATTATAATGAATATTCTAATTATAATATATTAAATATAATAGCTACATTTATATATATAATTATATAAATAAAGCTATTATTCATAATATTTATAATTATTCTACATTATAATAATGTATATAATGATTATATATAACATTATTATACCCTATAATAAACCATTATAATAATGTAGAATAATTTAATACATTATAATTAATATTTGAATTATCATATATTAAATATAATAGCGACATTTATATACATATAATTATATAAATAAAGCTATTATTTATAATGTATATAATTAAATACATTATAGTTAATATTTTAATTATCATATATTAAATATAACAGCTACATTTATATACATATAATTATATAAATAAAGCTATTATTTATAACGCTGACATGTTTTGCGAGTGGCTTTAATATGAAAGGATTGACCGGAAGCACCTCCTCTTATTCTGAAAGTCCCCGCCGGAAATCCGTTTTTTCTTGATTCCGGTCGACTTAAATAAAGCTATTATATATAATGTATATAATTATTATACATTATAATAATGTAGAATAATTAAATACATTATAATTAATATTTTAATTATAATATATTAAATATAACAGCTACATTTTTATATATATAATTATATAAATAAAGCTATTATATTTAATATATTATAATTAAAATACATTATAATAATGTCTATAATGATTATATATAACATTATTATACCATATATACATAATAAATTAAGCTATTATTTATAATGTATATAATTAAATACATTATAATTAATATTTTAATTATAATATATTAAATATAATAACTATATTTATATATATAATTATATAAATAAAGCTATTATTTATAATATTAATAATTATTCTACATTATCATAATGTAGAATAATTTTATACATTATAATTAATACTTTAATTATAATATATTAAATATAACAGCTACATTTATATATATATATATAATTATATAAATAAAGCTATTATTTATAACGTATCTAATTATTATACATTATAATAATGTATAATAATTAAATATAAAATAATTAATATCTTATATAATATATTAAATATAACAGCTACATTTATATACATATAAACATAATAAATAAAGCTATTATTTATAATGTATATAATTATTCTACATTATAATAATGTAGAATAATTTTATACATTATAATTAATATTTTAATTATAATATATTAAATATAATAACTATATTTATACATATAATTATATAAATAAAGCTATTATTTATAACGACATGTTTCGCGAGTGGCTTTTAATATGAAAGGATTAACCGGAAGCCCCTCCTCTTACTCTGAAACCCCCCTCCGGATATCCGGTCGCGTCCCTCTCTCTGTTCGCGGGGTTCGTCTCTGTCTTCTTCCCGCGGAGCCTCCACGAAGAGAAGACATGCAGTGAGCTGCTCCCCGCAGAGTGACGTCACAGACAGGGCTGATCTGATTGGTGCAGCCATGCTCCAGAGGACCCTGCACAGGCTGCTGCTGCTGCCCGGCTCAGGGCGACGTGTCCCCGGCTGCAGGATGGGCACGCACGGGAGGAACGAGCCCAGGGAGCCGCTGAGCTCCTCCAGCGGGGCCAAGGACTTCATCTACCGGCTGCAGGCCACCGAGAGGAGCTGCCTGCTGAAGGAGCTGCAGAGCTTCCAGTCCACAGCCATCGCTCAGGGTGAGAGGGGGTCTGCAACATGCATGTGTCACATGTGCAGGTCTGCAACATGCATGTGTCACATGTGCAGGTCTGCAACATGCATGTGTCACATGTGCAGGTCTGCAACATGCATGTGTCACATGTGCAGGTGTGTCCACTTAAATAATAATAATAATAACTTTATTTGTATAGCACCTTTTAAAAGTAGAGAAACAAACTAAAACTTTATTTAAATCAGGTGTGACCAACATGCATGTGTCAGTTTTGCAGGTGTGTCCACTTGAATATATATAATAATAATAATAATAATAATAATAATAATAATAATAATAATAATAATAACTTTATTTGTATAGCACCTTTAAAAGTAGAGAAACAAATACAATAAGTGCAACAAACTAATATGAATACTTTAATTAAATCAGGTGTGGCCACTTGAATAATGAATAATATATAATAATAATATTAACTTTATTTGTATAGCACCTTTAAAAGTAGAGAAACAAACTAATATGAATACTTTATTTAAATCAGGTGTGACCAACATGCATGTGTCAGATGTGCAGGTGTGACCACTTGATAATAATAATAATAATAATAATAATAATAATATTAACTTTATTTATATAGCACCTTTTTAAAAGGACATAAACAAACTAATACTTTATTTAAATCAGGTGTGGACACGTGCATGTGTCATATGTGCAGGTGTGTCCACTTAAATAATATTAATAACTTTATTTGTATAGCACCTTTAAAAGTAGAGAAACAAACTAAAACAATAAGTGCAACAAACTAATATGAATACTTTAATTAAATCAGGTCATAGTTTGTGGTCAAATGCATGTGTCAGATGTGCAGGTGTGACCACTTGAATAATAAATAATAATAACTTTATTTATATAGCACCTTTAAAAGTAGAGAAACAAACTAAAACGAATACTTTAATTAAATCAGGTCATAGTTATTATATTTGTGGTCAAATGCATGTGTCAGATTTGCAGGTGTGTCCACTTAAATAATAATATTAATAACGTTATTTGTATGACTGAATATATATATATATATATATATATATATATTCAGTCTATTAGTGTCCTTCAGAGTCAACCAAATATCCGGGCTAACGGTGACACCTTTACTGTAACAAACTTTGTGTCAGGTTGTGCTCCAAACCTGGCATAAAACTTGTGCTTTCCACTTCTTTTTAATTCTGCATATTGCTTATGATGTCCTGCAACAATGGCCGATGCAGTAAGTAAAAACAATACCATCTATATCTAAAAAATGTCCAATATACAATTGAGATATTGTGTTTTATTTCAAGTGGTTTGTCTTTGTTGGATCCAAATGAAAAAGTGTTTTACTGTCTCTGGCAGCCAGACTTTGGCTACGACTATTGTTGCATTTAGTAGGTAGTTTACATGAACAATTTCCCCTTTTTATATATTTTTTATAGTTCAACAACTGTATAGCATTAGCGGCTTTATGTGGATACAGGATCCCAACTGGGACGTTGAACTGAACAGTATCCTTAAGAGGATCAGTATTGATCCTTTTTTTTTCCCAGCACAGTTTAAACTCCCTCTGTCTTTGAAATGCTGCATCAGTGGTGTGAAAACGCTTGATCACATCCTGTTACTGCAGAGTGACTGGTGGTGTTCAGCACCTACAAACCCCTACTGAAGTATGATCATTGTGTGCTTGTTAAGTTCTACTGATTCCACCTTTTTAAATAATATATAATGAATACAGACACATTAGCACCTCATTGTAAACTGGGTGTGTACAACCAGTGGGTGTGAACCGGCAGGAGAGTGTGTGTGAGTGTATGATTCCTATGGTGAGTCACCGGAGGGTATTATCTGTTTGGTTTTGGTTCATGTTGAGGCATTTCTTGTTCCCTTTTCAAGCAGAGTGACTCATCTTAGGACGGAAATAGTAAAATCAGCTGCTGAACAAGAAGTCCAAATGTCTGAGTAGTGAGTAATGTCTTTCTTGTGACGGAGATCTCGTGCCTGACAAAATACAGATTCAACTAGAGAGGCGCTCTCAGTAGAGTGTAGATTCCCACTAGGTGTGTCTGCAACAACCACTGCTGTATTGTGTGATTGAATGAATAAAACCCAGCATCTAGACACCAATAAGCTGTAAGACGTCGTCAAACACACTTCATTCAAACTCCAAACCAAGCCATGAAAAATGTAGGCAATCTGCTTAAAGTCGGCGTTTAAGACATTTCATACAATCTTTCCAAAAACATAATTAAACTCACAAAGCTGTCGGCGATGTACTCAGCAGTGTTTGAAACCGTAGTTCAGTTAGCTGTTAGCTTTTAGCCAAAACACACCGTCCCACATACTAAAAGAGAGCAAACTTATTTCCCCATTGACATACAGTCTATGGTTCCTTTACAGTGTCTGGGGTTCGGTGATGCACTCAGCTGTGTTATGGCTACCAGCCGGGGACAAGCAATAAGTCAATATAAAACTATAAAACGGGCAATAAAAGTTGACCGCAACCACGAGAGGTCCTTGAGCATCGAACGCAACTGGCAACACGAAATATTCTGCGGTTTGCTGCCGCGGACAGACAAGGAGGTCCACACTCACTCACGGAGGCTTGCACACTGACCGATCGCATGAAAAGATAATCCAGATCCTCTATGCAAATCTCTTCATTTGTGTAAAGGGGCTCAACATTCTGGATAAAATCTTCATATTTGGATTTGAAATACGTAAGATAGAAGAAACCTGTTGATGTCACTTTAACCTGACGTACTTCATAACGTGGAGCACCTGTAGTCGGCTCACCAGGTAGCGTTTACTGTCCTCCTCGTCTCTGAAGCATTCCACTGTTCTCTCTTCTTGTTCATTGCAGCCAGATAACGCTGAAATCGTAAAACGCTGACACACTGATGAAATTTAGAAGAGCGTTAATCGCCTTCAGACTCACAAACTTATTCTCATTAGCACCTCGAACCCCTTTCAGGAGTGTAAGATGATGTGTTAGCTGATTTTTAGGAAATTGTTGGCGTTTTTTCCTGGCTGCTTATCTATCTGCCAGCATATAGTTCACCTTTAAATACACTGAGAGGGATAAGGGAAGGTATTTGCTGCATTGCATAACCTGTAGTTTCAAGCAAAAATGAAGAAAGAAAAAAAACCTGCCTGAGACCCAGCTTTGTATCCACACCCAGTGGTTGGCAAACATTTCTATAGACAGACTGTTGTGTAAGATTTCATGTAGGAATGTGTCTCCAACAGTTTCTGCACAGCGATGGAAGATTTTAAAGAGTATGGAAGCCTGATTGATTGATTCATTAAACATCTTTGATTATTAAAAAACAAGTATCTTCTCAAAACAGAAACGTTCCCCATAAATAATCTGTTGTGAGGACTCAGATCTGTTGATAATAATAATAATAATCCTACTGAGTGTCCATTCTTTGAGCCCTCGGACAGTTTTAAAGGTCACAAAAATGTTTCTTTTTATTTTTTTTAATCTGTAAAAAGTGTTGTCAGCTTTGCAGCAGAGAGCTTTGAGCTCCTCCTGAGAGAGTCTGACCCAAACAACTCATTTCCCCTCTGTATTCACGGGATGAATCGCAGCTTCATTTATTATCCTCATTATCTTCATACACTCTCATGATCCCTGAACAGTACAGGACAACTAAAATGAAAGAGGCAGATTTATAGTTCTATTAATGACATTTTGTTTTTGTTGCTTTACTTTTACAGCCCAAAACTATCTTAAATGTGCAATTTCAACACTGTAAAGATATTCTCATTTGGTACCGAGAACATGCAAAAACATTGATAAAATATTAATTAGCATGTGTCATTTTTATTTGGAATGACATTTGAGAGGTCGTTGGTTTTGTGTCTCTTTAGGACCTCTGATTTCTAAAGTATATAAAAATGAAATTGTGAAATCCTCATATAAAAATAGTGCCGTTTGTGACAGTCGCGTCTTTATAGTTTAAGAAATTCTAATGGTGCATTTAGTCAATTTAAAAGTCAACCCGACTAAATTTACTGTGAACTTCATCAGCTCATGCCACCACCTTCTCCGATTTCCTGCCGTGACCTGATTTTTCACAGTAAATTGGTTTCAACTGTGTAAAAGTAAGGAGGTCATATTTATGTGTGAGCTCACAGTATTTGCTGTAGACCCGTATTTCTAAGTGGGACAGTGCAGAGTCGGTCACCAAAGCAGCGCCTCTCTTTCCGCCATATTAATTAGAGCACCCAGTGCAGATATGACTGTGAAAGTCCTCTTTAATAAGCAACTGTGTTCAGCTCAGAGTCACTTTACTTTTACTACTAATGAGCTAAATGCAACGGAAGAAACACTTCCAGTGATCCGGTCTGACAGCGGGCTGAGCTTTAGGCTCATTAAAACACTTCATCTACATTTCAAACATTTAGCCGACGCTCTTAACAGAGGCTCACACTGAATGTAAGAGTAGAGAATGGTACATTTAGCTGAGAGTGTTTGACATTTTGTGGAGGCCCTTCTCACAGCAGGTATAGGTGTTGGTTTCCGTTAATGATGTGACGCTGTTTCAGTCAGTGTTTCACTGGCATGGCGACATTCCTAAATGTTATGGGGTCACTGGTTTTGTGAGAAAGTGCAGTACAAACCTGCTGAAGGCATGTCTGAGGTAGTTTAGAAACAGTGTCTCTATTACATCATATTCCCACTGTTTTTTTTTATTGTTAAATTCCCCTTCAAATGTAAGAAATCCATATCAATTGTATTTAAGTGTTTATGTGAAAAAATATTTGATTTTAATGAACGTCGCAAATAGGATTGTTTTGGACTAAAGTCATTCCTAGTCGACTAACACTCTGTTTCTGTTGACTTATCAATCAGTTCATCTTGCAAAGAATCATTCAAAACTTGGAAATAACTAATTTAATTGGCTAAACTGAACTTAACTGAGAAGTTTGGTTTCAACAACATCAAGAAGTACTACCCTGAGCCTTCCTCGTAGCATTTATTGCATTCGTATTCGTTTACTGCACTTATCCTATTCGTAGTAGTTTGTAGCACTTATTGTATTCGTATTAGTCTGTTGCAATTATTGTTTTCGTAGTAATCTGCCTCTGCACTATACTTTTGCTCTGGTTTATGCTTTAAGATGCTTGTTTAAGAAAGGAGATGCACTTATGACTTCTGGTGACTAGTAGTTCTCTTGAATACCTATGTTGAATACACTTCCTGTAAGTCGCTTTGGATAAAAGCGTCTGCTAAATGACTGTAATGTAATGTAACAACAACAACACATTGAGAGTTTGTCCTCAGACGTCCTCCGGGTCTGGAGTATTGAGTGGTAACAGTTTGTTTAGTGTTTTGTCTGAAATGTCACACTGTTCATACGCTGATCTCACTCATGATGCTCCAGAGATCAGCTCACTTTTCATAGAAATGATTTTTCTATTGATGTTGTCATAGTGAAGAGGGAAGTAGAAAAAAATCATCATCATTCATTCGTTCATCCTCTCTTCTCTTGGAAAGAACATCTGCATGTGTCTGACAGGAGGACAGATGTGATGTGAAGGTCTCTTGTCGCATGTTATTCAAGCTGCCCAACACAAAGATGAGACTGTTAAGAAGCTGTTTAAACCCTTCAATGCTTTTTAGCAAATGCATCGATATCTCCAGTGTATAGAAATATATCTTAATAACACTTTAGAGTCCTCTGTTGGTTCTTTTAGACCATTTGAGAAAGAAAACATTTAGTCAAGAGTAATATTTTTCTATTTAGCCACTTGGCTGTGATGTGGCTTCTAAGAACAGGAAACTTTGAGGCATTGATGTACGGTATTGAGGAACTATTGGCTGGAACTCTACGTTCTTTGAAGCTGTGATTTGAATTATTTCTTTTTTTAATCGAGATGTCTGAGGCCAGTTGGCAACACAAACCTCTCTGTGCATAACGAACCTCATTAGCTGTCCCTGAATCAGTTGTTCTGTGGAGCTAATTGCACCAACACCCTTCACCATATGAAAAGGGAATGCATATAAATGTAGACGTTTAAATTCAGTATAAACACCACATATACTACTACTGTTATTTCTGTGGTATTGATCCTGTGTAGGGCTGTCCTGAAAGCTTTTTGGGGTCTTCGTAGCATTAGTTAAGATTATTCAGAGGGACCGTTGGGCTGTGTAGCATTACGTAGCATCTAGTGGTGAAGTTTCAGATTGCAACCAACTGAAACTTCATCCGTGTGCCAAGAACTACGGTGATGTCCCTCTTTAGAGCCAGTGTTTGGTTTGTCCTTTCTGGGCTGCCGTAGAAACATTGCAGCCATGTACTTATAAATGGCTCATTCTTGGGTAACAAAAAGACTACAATTCATATTTTCAGGTGCTTACACACGAAAGAAAACATACTTATTAATATTATATTCCATTTCTGCCAATAAATCCCTTCTAAATGCTGCATGCGGTTCCTTTTATGTTATCAGATATTTTGTGTTGCAGATATTTTTGCAACTCTCTGCAAAGTCCAGCAGGCAGAGTGGAATGATGCCACACTCTTGTAGATCAATAACCTAAATCAGGCTGTTTGTCATGATTAGTTTAATCACCAGACTGAAACGTCAGCATTGGCTTCTGAAATTGAAAAATGTGGCCTTCCAGATATTCAATTCTTGAACTCAGCATTTGAGTGAAGCAGCTGAACAGGATCTGTGCCTCTACATATTGTTTGGGTTACTGATTTATAGCCAACGCTTAATGGTTATATAGACACTGTGTAGAGTCTGGGATTTATAGTATTTTATTGAATCTAAAAAGTTTAAGCTTTTAAACATTTTGCAGTAAACAAAAGTTGCAAATATAAACTCACAGATTTCAGTTCATCAGCTGAGAAGGCAGAAGCTTTTTGAGTTGAGCCTGATAAATGTTGACAGTCTGAAAGTGAGCCGAGCAGCAGAATATATAAAATGTTGGTTTACTTACTCACAAGACACTAAGTCCAAATCCTGATGGTCCTGATTCAGAATATCAAGCTAAAAACATTGAATATTCTTGATGTTGACTTGATGCAATCTGCTGGTTACTTTCTTTAAAGAAGACTCTGTTGATCTTGTTGAACGAGAAAAACCCAGAGTCCAGTCCAAAGATTACAGAGGAAGGCTTGCAGAGAACAAATTAACCAAAACTCAGATTAAATCTTTATTTTCGCTTTTAAAAACTGATCAGTAAGTTACACAAAAATAACCTGCTGCAGGAAACGTTTGCACCTTTTTTTTACGGCCAAAAACAACGATCGATGCCGACTGGAAATGAGAATTCTGCAACCATGAATGATTTCTAAAATGCTCTTTGATAATAAAAAGAAAAAGAAAGCCCAGCCCTGGAGGTGTTGTTTTTAAAAACTATAATTAGCGGATGAACTGAAGGTTTGAAGAACCAGTTGCTCATTAAAGGGCTCAGCGTGACTAAACAATGGGCAGATGGTGCCTCTTGCAAACAAAGCAAACTCATCTGAAATGCCAAATTATAATGAGAATAGACTTAATTATTATTTCAATTGAAGATGTTCTGCCTCAACATTTCAACATCTTGTTTTATGTTATTCAGAGCACACTAAAGAATCAAAGGACGGGACGTTGCGAGGAGACATTTACATCCTGTTACTACGGTTCTGCTGTTCATAATGAATGTCTGTGGAGCAGATCACTCACCTGCATACGTCACTAAAGCTTATAATTAACCACTTGCACTGAGCTCTCGACACTCCCAGTGAAGCAGCAGGTAGTTCAGACTGACGTGGGGTTAAACTTTAGCTGTTGAACTCTGCACTTCAACCTTTTTATCTTTTAGACAAGGTGTCTCTCCGGCTTTCACAAGTGCTGTAGCCGGAGCAACAACTCATACAGGACCTTTGTTTTACTACAGCAATGAAACTGTTACATAAAGAACTTCTGGGACCAGAATCTGTTTTATATTTTTCTCTTCTTTACAGTTCAGAATGAGTCCTAAAACCAGGAAATGAGTCAGCAGGTTAGCATTTCTGGTTCCGCTTTGAATATGGTTTTGGTTACATGCCTCAAATAAGGTCTGTGGTTAACTAAAGCTTAATAGATTTTAACATTTGGTTCTACGATATAAAATAGGTCAGTGAATTTAGAAGCTTTTGCGTGTCTTAAAAAGTATCTAAATGAGTCAAATAAACGTCTTCACTAGAACGCTGGTCCTTCTTTAGCTTAGCTGGAGATGTGAGGTCATGTGACCGTGGTGTAGTTCCTTTATAGCCTAACGTTAGCTTTATACTTCTGCCAATTGTATTAATGCTTCAAAAAACAAAAAAGGTGGTGTTCATTTGGGAATATTATCTTGATGAACAAAACCTGTAAGTATCATAAATGTTTGGAATAATCCAAATCAAATGGAAGGATCCTATTGGCTTTTTGTCAAGGGAACAAGTCCTGGTTGGACTACAAAAATACATCATATCTTCAGCACTCTATAGAAAAGAAACTTACATTTAAATGTTCAAAGTGTGTATAGTTGCGTATTTACAGGGTAGGTATTCCCTACAACAATAGGATATATATATATAATAGTTTACTCTACATATTCTGCTGGAACACTTCCTCCCATAACATCAACTCTAACTGCCTAACTTGTTAAATTCAAAAGTTATAAAGGACCCAAAACTAAACTGAGGGTGCAGGTCTGTAGTTTAGACCAACACTAAACTGATGAGCTTTTCATTTGACATCATAAGACACAAAATAACTATCCTCTTGGCTCCTGTGCAGATATAATAATCATTATGTGAGCTGGATATTCTGTGTTTCAGGTAGAAAAAGATTAAGAGGTTGTCTTCTGTATTCATCTTTGGATCAAGTGCTGGCGAGGGTTTGCCTTTTTCATTTCAGGTCTGATGTGCGTGTCTTTGCAGAGAACATTCCGCTCCTGTGACAATAATAGACGCCTGGAATTAATTCAGATAAATGGAGCAAATCTACGGGGAATTCATTAGTGGGAATGGTGCTTTTCCCTTTGTTTGCATATGCATCCTGTCGAGGGCTGCATTTCAGATAGGAGTTAGGAACTGGATGAAGTACACGGTGATTGACAGCTCAGTATTATCAACAAAGAACGGGAGGCTTCTAATAGATGAGAATACGAGGATTAAAACGCTGTATAGCTGGAAGGAGAGAGCTAAACGTAATGACATTCAGTTGGGGGTTCAATAGGTGATGGATGGTGATGAAATGGTTTCAAACCCCCGACCGTGGAGCACTTTTTATTGCCGCATTCATCTCATTGTCCGTGCACTGACAGCGTAGAGGATGAGGCAGATGGTTATCATGCATTTTAAAAACATAGTAAATCTTTCTGCCTCACACAGAGAAGTGTTTGCTTTCAGTCATCCACTCGGTACGCTCCCTGCTGTGTGCCATCACACCTCAGGAACTCGTCCAATCTCATGGCGCGTTCTCAATCTGTTGAAGAGGTGGTCTTGAGGCGCCCAGCGGCACTCTGGGAAGTTGGAGTGAGATTAAAGGAGCGATGCTGATTTGATTGACACATAAATGAGACCTTCACGCCAGAAGTTGAGCTGCCTTGTTAAATCAGGTCGATGGCGGCGTATCATCGGTTTTTTTCTTCCAGAAAGTGCTGCGTCATGCAGGGAGATCGACATCTCCCCTCGTCTCAGAGCTGACTGTTAAATACGAACAGGTGAAGAGGGAGGTTGGGATGGAGGGCGAAGAAAGAAAGGAAGAAAGAAAGGAAGAAAGAAAGAGAGCGCACTGCTGCAAAACCAAACTCAGTACTTTGAAAAGAGAAATTGGAGCGTGACTTTCCCATATTTTGGTGTTTGCATTTTGTTTCATTGATGGCAGCCTCACTGTTTTCTGTTTGCTCTCTTTGCACCATGTCAACCATGTAGTTTCTGCTAATGCTAACTAGAGTTTGGTCGACCTCCAACCTTAACCTGGTTTGATTTTATGCAAACTGGTTTAACTTTCATTATGACACCTAATGTCAAATTCAAAAGTGGCCCACATCAGCAACCTGTGCCGACAGCGTCACAGGAGCTAAATCCAACTTGTGTTGCATCAGTTATAAGAAATAATTTGATTTCATTACAGGTTGTTGGGGGGGGATGCCCACATTGTGTTTGTTTACTAGAAAGTTAGTGTTTTTTTTGGGATGAGTAGATGAGACAAGGCAGAGTTCCTCTTGGTAAAGAACCTATGCCAATGTGACATCATTTTGGATTTGAAACCGAGCAAAGACGTGAGCCGAAAAGCACTTAATTAGTGTCTACAGGAAGCCGGCTGAAGGCCTTTACACTTTAAGTCCCTATGCTTTGACTGCGTTGTTTTTTTGAATCAGTCAGAATACACACTGTAAGGTTTCTGTTCGCTTGCTCTTGATTGTCAACTGCAAATTTCTTGAGAAATAGAAGATTCTTTTATAAGATACTTGTGGAAATCAAATTTTAGCCTTTTTTTTTTATACATTTCAAGTTGTGCTTGAAGGGAATCCTGTAGTGTCTGTGTGTCTATTGTGATCAGACAGACGGTGAAACCTGTTTAACCAGCTTTTTCACTCTAGGAGCAAAGTAAAAAGCAGCTGAGAAAGCAGTCGAGTGGTTATTGAAAACGTTTCAATTCACAATTGATGCGTCATCTGATCGGCCTTTCTTTGGAGCACCCTCGTTTTATAGCTTTGTATTGGAAAACACCTTGATTCATGCACAGATTTGTTTGCCTCTTACGTTAGCCTGCTAGCCTGTGATTCCTCTGAGTCGTCTCAAAGGAAGTCTGCCCGAGGTATCTGCCTTTTGTGTTTGACGCCAAAAACCCAAATGTGAATGCCTGTCACATTTTAGTCTCCAGATTAAACTCCTGGCAGCAACTCGACTCCGTGTACTTCTGTTGTTTTGTGCACTCGGCACATTCCTGCTGTCCTCCAGTAACTCAGCAGAGCTGCACTGTCTTTTGTGTTCCAGGTCTTACAAAGAAAGGGTTGAAGTAGGAAAAAATAACCTGCAGTGGCACAAATGATGTATTTTACAAGTTTGAGACAAACTGCAGTTTGTGTCAGCAGCTCTTCACATATTCAGGGATGTAAAAAAACGATAAATATAGGTGTTAACTTGCACCAAATTGTAGATTCAAACCATTTTTTATCTTTCATTTATGCTCTCCATAAATGTTTTTTAAATAAGTGTGCAAGAATGAATGTGCATGTCTGTTCACTTCAAACGAAAACAGCACTTCTTTATGTTTAGTTGTATGTTTGTAAAGTTAGGGATCTACGATATCACAGCTCAGAGGTTTTTTATTAATATTAATAAGGTTTTTACAACTCTGTAAAGTTAACACAGTGATGCTAATTTGATTTAGTCCCAAAGATCACCAGGTAAACTGATGATATACGGCATTAACGCTGCACTATAACCTTCTTAAGGAATGCAGGCTTGCCCTTGTTTGACCGTCCGATGCTGCATCTTGCCAGAAGTTTGTTCCTGCAGCCCCTCACAGGAGAACTAACATCAATGAAATGAATCTGCATTTTGTGACACAGCGCTTTTGTAGCTTTAAACTTAGCCTGAAAGAGAGAGAGAGACAGACAGAGAGACAGAGAGGGAGATAAATTAATAATTGATCATATTTGTAGTGCAACACACTGCAATATGAGCTAGAAGCTGTTCTGGCAGCAACGCAAGCAGAAGGAATTCTAACCAACAGCAACTACATTTATGATGCAACCAGTATCATAATAGTATATATTAAATAAATCATAGTTATACAAGTACATGAACAACTTCTACATAATATTGCCAAAGTATGTGGAAACCCCCAAAAACAATGAAGACTACTGTTTCTTTTAAACTTTGTTGCATCTATTTGTCCCGTAGAAGTAGAATATGAGCAGTGAATCAAAATAGCAGGAGGGTCAGAGCGGCGGCCATGTTTATGTGTACCGTTGTCATGGTAGGTAGACCCAACAACCCCAACCCATCCATCCGCTCTCTCTCTTCCCCGGCAAGACCCAACAGACGTGTGTTGGTTGTCGCCATAACGACAAAACAACAATCGCCATTTTACTTTTGCACTAGTCAACAGAACTAATCTATGTCAGCTCTACTCCTTTTTTTCTATTCCCATGGTTCCTCCCTTCCCTGTTTTCATCATGACAAAGCCCCAGAGAACAGAGGAAGCTCCATGGAGAAATGGTTTGACCTGACCTCAACCCCATCTAACAGCTTTCCGATGAACCGCTGACTGTGAGCCATTATCTCCTGGCTGAACTGTAAAATATGAATAGAAAACTTGACCCTGGAATAGTTTTAATAGGCTGTTATATCAGCGAATGAATGTCAACGGTATTGGAATGATCAGCAACCATATGAAATACTTTTGTCCTCTTACCTTTGGCCATGTAATGTATTTTTTATTTGATTGCATGTGGCATTTTGGTAGAAATGAGTGAAAAAGAGTTTGTTTCCCAATTGTCAAAAAGATTCCACAACAGAAAGTCTCTCCTCCGTTTCACAAATGTCTTTTCCCCTCCACATCGTCCGTCACAATGATGACTTGCATTCATTCAGAGCACACAGCTCAGCTCGGGTTCAGATTTGTTCACGCTGAGTAATAGTTCAGCGTCGACATTCATCACCCCGGAGAACCCGACGTCTGGAGGTCTGATGAGTGGAGTTTGCATGAAACCTAATTCGAAGACAGTGATGGTGATATTCAGAGCTGAGGGTGCCGACAGTGACACAGTTTGGCCTCCAGAGCTTTTTGATTATAAAGAAGCGTCCATGTGGTGGATGGAGATGGTGGTCGGCGTTATTTTCCCTTCCTGCTGTGTGTGTTGCCCTGATACTCGATGGGACAGTCTGTCTTCTGCCATTCTCTTCAATTAAAGCATAAACAGCTGTTTACATGCTATAATGATGGTGAATCATAACTTATTGGAAGCTTTGCTTGATAGGCGGGAAGCAAAGGGATTTATAGAGAATTAATGGGACATTTGAAAGTCATTTTCAGCTGATTGTTCATGGATCCAGGTTTAAGTTTCTTCAATTTTTGGATTTTAGGAATAAGTGTATTTGAGGATGCAGTAAACCTGGACTGAGCGCCACAATCACGCACCGCTTCTTCAAAAAGTTGATTCTATTTCAACAAAGATAACCAACAAAATGATTTAAGTCGTTTTCTGTTTTCACTTCATTATTCAGTCTGACGTTTGTTGGCGTTTGTCGTTGGCCCTCAGCTCATCATCAGTGGCTGGTTATGTGGTAATGTACTGATTTCAGTCGACACAGAAGTTTCAGAAGTTAACAATTGTTATAACATAGTTACAGAGTTGATATTTGGCTCTTGCACAGAAATGTGATATCTGCATTCTTAAAGGATAAGTCTGCTGATAAATCAGTGGGTTTTTTTTATGCATTTAACCTTATTTTCCTTTATATATTTGGGTCCTATATTTAGTGGAAACCAATGGACTGAGGGCAACACTGTGACAGTTGTCACTTCCAACTCTCTGAACTTTTCAAGGCCGAGGATCCACCTACGACCCAAACCAACGCAAGAACACAAAAGATGTTCCAAAATGTCAAAATAAATGTCATGTTTCCCACATTTGAATTTAATTCGGGCTCAAATCTTCTAGTGCTTCGGTAATAAATTAGGACAGATGCTCTCAAAGTGCTGTTTTTAGTATCACAGGAACGGTGTGATGGGAGAATGCAAATTAGTTTCACGATAAAATAAAAATCCCTGAGATATCATCATCTTTAGTGATGATTTATTGGAGGATATTCTCTTATAATTGCATGCAAAGCCTCAAACGCTGAACTGTTGTTGGCGTGCGTTTTTCTCCAGGTGTGCAGTTCCAGTCTGGCAGCAGACGGATAATACAGCATCTGCTGATGTCTCATTATATTTCTATAAACACACACAGCGTGAGCTTATGTTTGAGTTAATCACACACTGACATATGAACTGTGTTAGACTCACGCTGCTGTCATTATGGACTTTATGAAATATTCTGCAGCTACAACTCGTTTGCTTTTACTCATCTGACTCCAGATCTGCTTCCCTTGGCAGGTTGTGCAGTGATATTCATTTGTGCGAGCCTCAGTCAGACCTATTTCTGGACACTTTTTCTCCCAGGAGTCCCAGTGTTTGTACTCACACTGCAGTCATTAGGAAGCCAGAATCACAAAGGGTGAATCTGGGTTACTCCCACCGTGTGGCCTGATATATTTTCAGCAGCGCATTTGAAATTAATAGTCATCTTTCGACAAGATGGTAAAGTCAACAGCCACTCCAGAGGCCCTGTGAGGCCGAGACGCTCAGTAAACACCTGAGAATAAAACATCTGGATGGATGAAAGATGGAAACACAGGTTTGCTTTTAGAGCCTAATAATTATTTGAGTGTGGCACCAGAGGAAATGTTTATCCAGACTCCATTATAGGACACTTGTTTTACTTGATTTCAGTTGACTTTGTTTACATGCACCAAATATTTCACTTTTTGCCATTATCTCGAAAAAGACGATATTCCTAAAAAACATGTTTAATAAAAATGAATATTCCACTTATATTCTCGTTTAAATGTAGCCATGCATATTCCAAACTATGTAAACCGACCCCATGTCGGATCCTCACCACCGGTTCCAGTGCTGCTTTGGGACATTTTGCTTCTTTGCATCAAAATGTGTTTTTCCTCAGTGGTGGAGGACTTGTTGGACAGTGTGAACTCAGCCTCCCTCTTTCATTCCTTCAAACACCTTCTTTAAAAGGACGGTGTTGAGATGTTTGTTCATATATTCAAAAAACAGTTGATATCCAAGTTCCTTCATGATGTTTAAAAGTAAGTTTGTTTGTCTTTCCGACCACAAATGTTGCCTTTTCTTTTGGGCGTCTTTTCTGTTGAACCCGCAGAGTCGTAAACAGGAAGTAGGCCGTGTGTCGCCATAAAAACCTCTATTGAGACTCAAAATCTGAATGCGCTGTATACGTGTCCAAAGAATGCTCCAAAAACCTGAATAACACCAACATATCCCACATGTTTTCATCTGAAAATGCTCCATTCAGAATTAGACCTACTTTTCCCAAATTATAGGCCACTAAGAAAAACTGCGTAGCATCAGGTGAGTTTGCATTTTCAACATCCTTCCTGTAAAAGAATTGCTGAATATTGAAGCATGATTATGCAGCAGACCACAGTCCTGTGGCTTTAAAAAATGAATGAAGAGTAAATTTGTATTACTTGAAAGTTCCCTAACACCCGCCGGTGTCACTTCCTGGATGAATGTTGTTGCTAAGCGATGCTGCTCCCTGAATGGAACGGAATTTGTTGCCTGGTAACTTCAGCTTATTGAGCGTTTTATCAGGAAGATGAAGGAAGCATCAAGATCCTCCGTGTGACTAGAAGGACGCCAGTCTCTCTGAGAGTCGGCTGTGAGCAGAGAGACCAGACTTTGGTAAAAAGGGATTGACGGAGACGGCGCCTAGTTTTTAAGCTTTAGATCGAAGGTTTGTCCTTTGTTAGGGTGCAAGGATTGGTCAATAATTAATGGAGCAACAATTCCAAACCCTTGATTTCTCCAGGTTCAATCATGTGTTGCTCTTCTTGGTCTTGGATTATAGTAAATTCAAATTTCTGAGATTTGAACCATGGCCCGGGCAAAACAAACCATTTGAGCGGCTTCAAAGTTATTTATTTTTTACTTGAGATAAAATAAGATAAAATAATCCTTTATTAGTCCCGCAGCGGAGACATTTACAGGATTACAGCAGCATAGAGAGAAAAAACAAGTATTATAAGTAATATTACAGGAAAGAATATAAAGAAATCCACAATAACTAAAAATATTATATATACAGACAGATTTTTTTGTGTTTTGTGCAGTTGGATAAGAAACTACATTACTTTTTACAATAAACACTTGAAATGAGGAAAACCTTGCAAAATGACATGGCAGTATAAAACATGTAAACCAAACTTTGGCGTTATATTTCTACCTCTTACTCCTTTTCCCGGTTGGGCAAGTTTGTCTGAAATCTACTTGCCTTAAGCTAATTATTACTTGCTTCTTGTGGTATATATTGACCACAATTTCAGTTAAAACAAAACCTTTCAGTTACCAATGAAGCTAAAAAATGTTCCTTTTTAGAATGGTCACTATTTCATCAAATGTTTTTTCTTTTGGCTTTTTCCGGTTTGCGCCAGATTTCTTTTAAAAGCCCATAAGTAGCTGCACTCATTATATTGAGCAGCTGTGTCATTATATTCTTCCAAACAGGGCCGTCGTCCTCACTCGTAGTGACATCGAGTGTCTCTCCTTCCTGCAAGGAAACGTACAGTTTAATCCAGAGGAAGCTTGTTCACTTTATTTGGCCATAATACCTTCAGAGTGCATGTGTGCTACAAAACCAGAACTGTGTTCACCAAGGTCCAAAAAACATTAGAACAACCATCTAACAATGTTGTGGTCAATATACCACACTTCTATACGTACTTATTAACGGTTGTCAAATAACAAAACACTCATGTTTAATCTCCAGGTCCAATGAGTCAGTATTTGGAGGATCTTTATACATGTCTGGTACATGAAGTCGTAAAAGGAACAGGTGCTTTTCATGTGATCAGTAAAAAGCAGGAGATATTCCCGTCTCGTTGGGAGGAGCCTTGAAGTCCTGCATCCTGAAATAGACCCTGACCTTTCACCACGGCTGGTCAGTCGGAGAGGGTGACTCTGTCCACGGTGCTGCTGCATCTTTGTTTTGAAAGATGAGACACAAACACACTCCAGTTATTTCTGTGCTGTTGTCTCTGTTGGCAGAAAAGTTGGTGAAACTTGTGCGAGACCAGCACATAAATGCACCGACACACTGGGAGGTGAGAGAGTGGTGGACTCAGCAGATCTACCTGTTCCTGTAGTTGGTCTCTCCATGCCCCAGAATGCACTTTGCTCCAGTGGCCCACCTCTCTAGAGGCAGCTCAGTTTCTCCCCAGGGTGCTCGACACACCCGGCTCCAAGTCCCCAGGTTCTCCTCTGCTCTCTTAGCAATTAAAGTCTGACTGTAGACGGAACCAGGACGTGAAACCACTGGATCCCTTAATGAAATGCAGGCGCATGAACTCCTGCCCTTCATTTCACCCACAACAGAAGTTTTTAATCTTTATTCTTGTTGGCAGTGTGGCGACGACGCTGCTGCAGAGGATCAGAACGTTATTCTGTTATGAATATGTTCAACTTCAAAAAATAAGCCAAATAAGCCGAACTTCTCAAATGCATCAATATTTAAATGTCTCAACACAAAACAGCTTTCTCCAGAACTAATGAAACTAGTCTGAAATCTACAAAATTGTCATTTAAAGAACAAGTCTTATCACAGAAGTAGTAAACAGCTCTACATATCTGACTAAAAATGTTTTGCAACCTGACAGTTTTTGATTCTTTTTGGATCCGCGGAGTAAAAAACGTCAGGAGCAAACTTTCAAGATGTTTGTCCGACAAATAAGATGTCCTCGTTGGCTGAGACACTTCTGTTCTAACTGTTGAAATCTGAAAATGTGTCTTCTGGCATTTAAAAACATTGATTGGCATTATGAGGGCGCCTTAATTAAAGGTCAACAACACATCTGTTCTAATTTTTTATAAACTTAAAATGCATTTTCTTTTCACTTTGGTGTTAAAATGATTAATACGGTGGTGATTTGTTGAACATAAGAGGCGACTGTGATGAGTTTGTGAGGAAACAGTGTCTCCGTGTTGCTGCAGACGCTTGGAGTCAAACCTCAGCAGTTAATGAGCAAACTTCTCATGTGTTTTGATGTTTTTCTTCTTCTCAGAGACTCTGGAGCCTTCGCCGCCGACTGCAGACCAAATCAGATACGGTGAGAGATTAAATCTGACTCAAATCCTCCATATTTTAGAAAGATATAACAGCCTGAAATCCCTCCATCAGTGTTTCTTCGAGGTCAGCAGTTCGGTCTTGAGTGCTGTTTATAACATTTTCCGTTGGTGGTGGAAATCAAAGCTTCTTGTCCAGACTGTAATTAGCCTTGTTGATGTGAAGTCTGAACATCAGAGATGACCTCTGTTCAATAACTGACCTCATGAACAGACTCCACATGATTCTACAGCCGACGTTTTTCTCTGAGAAGAACTCAGAGAAAATGATTTATCGTCTTTCAATAGAATCATATCGTGATGAATTCCATATTTCGAGATATTGCGATACACAATTATATAACAATGAATAACGAGCACAGACTCAAATGTCCCTGGAAAGTATCAAATTCCCACAATAGTGTATGAAAACACACGGTTATTTCATAAAGACGATCCAAGTTTTTCAGTCAAAGTTGACGTTACGACGTTTCCCTGACGTCAAACTTTTAATGCTAAAATATCAGCCGTGTTTTTGTTGCTTCCTCCTGATGCAAATTCAGAAAAGGCACTTCAGGAATTTACTACTGTTTTTGATTTGTTGTTGTATTTTCTTGCATAATAATAACAATAAATGATCACTGATTCCTTGAACATTTTCATATTATCAGAAAAAATACAATATTGTTTTATTTTTATATATATATATATATATTTATATATATATATATATATCTTTTTATATATATATAAATAAATAAATAAAAAAAAATGTAATTCACTTCTTCCTGTTTGTCTGCAGTCTTGTTCCACAACGCCATCCCCTTTGTTGGATTTGGTTTCCTGGATAATGCCATCATGATCGCAGCAGTAAGTGAATTTAATCCAAAGTGATATAGCTGGATTTTACTGGAATTACTCGCCTTGAATGAAAAATGAAAGATCAATATCTCTTCTTTCTCCTTGTGATAACGCTGCGTCTGGATGAATTTCTCACCTCGTTCTCTTCTGTTCTCCAGGGAACACAGATTGAACTCTCTATCGGGGTCACCCTGGGGATCTCCACCATGGCTGGTAGGAACAGAGCACCAGGAAGTCTGAAGTCTGAAGTCAAGTCACAATGAAATCTAAAGTGACTTTATCATTTTTCACTTCATCGATTAGTTGATTTTCTAGGTTAGGACTAGACGTTTCGGTCTTAGTCGACTGAGATTTCTTTAATTGATAAGTTTATTTTAGTAAAACTGAGTTTCTACACAAAGAATCAAACATAAGCACCACTTTAAATCTTGTGTTTACCAGAGATGTGCTCATAAGTTTCTTGCAAATGAGTCAATCATTATGAAGAAAGTGTAAAAAAACAACAAAAAAACCAAACAGAATTTCTCAGAATTTCTTTGGTCGAGGACAGCCATACTTATAACACACGTTTGTCAATAACTTCCCAAAAAATGTACAAGAATTTATCAAGAAACACTGTATGTGTTTCCAATAACATAACAGAGTTTTTTAAGCAATCAGGAGATATATTTGAAAATATCTGCAGGTTTTAGTTAGCGACTTAAAGCATGAATTTGCACAGGTTTAAGAGATTTTTTCACGTTTTGTTCTACTACGTAAAATATATCCGTCAATCCCCCTCTCATGAATTTCAAAGCTTTTATGTGTCCTTAAAAAAGGCATGTGCATTTGTGCACTGAATTGGAATTATCATAAACGTTTGTTTGCCAAAGAGCTCATTTTCTGCAAAAATAAAAAATCCAATGGAAAACTCTTACTGGCTTTTGTTGAGGAAACCAGTGCGATGCTAACTTCCGGGTTTGCCGATGAAAATACGTCATTATTTGTCCAAAAAATGGTATAAACCCCACATTATGATTTATTAAGATCAAATCTATATAAAAATAAAGATATTTCAATGGCCTCACACCACCTCAAATACGTCCTTTATAAAAACTTCTTGTCACCAGTGTTTGTCTAGTAGGGCTGCATTATGGAGAACTTTATTCTGTTCTTTTAAACAATTTTGTCCCCTTTTTAAACAATTAATTGACATTGGTTGTATAGATATGAAAGACCTTCCCAGACTATAGATAGTTAACAGCAAACTCTGGGTTATTCACGTACAGTTAGATCAGTGCCAGTTTTCCTTTTCTACCAATCAACAGAGAAAGTTTGCAGCGTGACACGTTTGAGCTGATTTGCAGACGTCACACCTAATGTGACTCTTGCACATTTGCACATCGTTGCAGCTCTAATGTCTCGTCTACCTCATGACCCCATAAAGTCCTCATAGATGTTTATTGCTTTTCTTCAGGCATGAAGTCACACCGTGTAATGTGAAAGCAATGCCTCCTCTTCCATCAGCCATCGCCTGGAAGACATTTTTATAACTCCTCTAGCTCAGGTGATGCCACCAGTTGTGCAAAGTTGTGCTGAAATATCGTCTTTGAAACTCAGCAGCTCGTCGGGTGTTCCTGATCATCATCACGGCTCGCTGTCATCACGGCTGCTGCTCTGGTCACGGTTATTGGCTCTTTATCACGCTGTGAAAACCATAAAGGCACTGGAGCTAGCCTTCTCCCCCTCTCCTCACCACTAGATTATTCCGTTTCCATGGATACTTGGCTCGAATTTTTCCTCTGCAAAGTGCAAATGGGGATGGGGGGGGGCGTCTGTAGATCAGTAGCTTTTCTCTGAGGTCTTTATCCATCCAGGCGCTGCTTCATGACCTCTCCCAGCTCTTATTGCTTCCTCGCTGTCCGACACAATCAAAGTCAGAGGTGCCGGTGATGTGAAGACCAGATTGTATTTCCAACCTCTCCATCGCCAGAAAGAAAAACTCCGAATGAAGACGACCATCTGGAGTTTTAGTTCCCGCAGGAAACTGTGTACACTCAGCTTCAAGCTCTGTTTGGTTTGGACGCCTCCAGAGATCCGCCGGAGACAAAACACACACATACTTAGCACCTTTACAGTTTTAATAGCCGTGAACAAAGTATGTCTCTACCACTCTTCCAGCGATTCCCCCCCCCGGAGAAATCCACGGCACGGCGTTTATTATTCACAGTCGCCAAGCATGGATGTAACGTGTTAACGGGGGTAGTTATGAAGCTGATTCTGCTGACTGTGAACCCGTGAAGGCAGATGGAGAAAAGAATCCGACTAAAGTGTCTTGGTGGTTTTCTCTTTGATCTGTGAAAACTCCCTCACTCCTTCCCTCGCTCCTGCTGAGGCTCATCTTGTGTTTTCGTCGCTTTGATCTGTTTATCGGACTCCTCTGCTTCACATCTTTTTGAACATAAAGAGATGTATGTGGGACAAATTGGCACTGCAGAGTTTCGGTGTATTGTTCGTTCTGTGTTTGTGTGGGTGACTTTCTTAAGTTTTCCTCGAACCGGAGCACGTTGGAGGGACGACAGCTACTTATTTGTGCTTTAACTTCATCTATTTTGGGACTCTAATCCGTGTTTAAGACGCATTTGCAGAAGACGAGGCGAGGTAGCCCAGACATCTTTCTCCAGCTCTTCCTTTGGGACTCCTGAGGCTCTCCAAGGCCTGATGGGATATGTAACGCCGGGTCTGCCCCGAGGTCTGCTCCCAGTTTAAGTTTCTCTTAAGACCCCTAAAAGAAGGCGTCATGATCAGATGTTTGATCCGCCTCTTCTGGCTCCTGTATAAGACGTCTGAGCTCCTCAAAATATTTCTGAAAGTGGCCGTGTGATTGTAATGAACTAGTTCATACATTGTGTCTGAAGGCAAAAACTTTATAGTCTGGAAAAGTGAGAGGTGAGAAGCGGTTCAATAGAGGGGTGATAACAGTGCAGGCTTTTTTTGACTTACGGTGTCGGTTGATCCTCGCAAAAAGTTCTGAGAACTTCAATCTGTCAGATTAACATCATCCCAGAAAAGGAGTCAACTATCCGAGAGGGAAAATGAAATGGATAGAAAAACGTCAGGAGTTCAGATTCAATCTTATGAAAGTTAGTTATTCTCAAACTCTGATTTACCAAAGAGATGAGTCGAGGGTTCCCACTAGACTGGAAGATCCTTTAAAGTTTCTTTTGGCCCCTAAAACCACTTGCAAATTTCCCCGCTGCGGGAAAAAGTTATCTAAAACTTTTAAAGTTTTAAAATAAAGAGATGACCTTTTTTTGACTACACCTGACATGATATTTAGATGTGCCAATCATGCCAATCATGATTCCTTGAACTTTTGCCTAGACCTTAAGAAGAGACACCCAAAGCAAAAATACTGTTTTTTTTTACCTTCAATAGTATGTCTCCTTTCAGACTGGTGGAAAGAACACATCCAAAATACACATTGAGGTGTTTATTTTACTACTTTGTCAACTTGATCTTGTTTTTCCCTATATTTCCAAAAAAATTACCATTATTTTTATATTTAAACCATGCTGCAACCTCTGATTCTGCCAACAGAAGCCACTGCAGAAAAGTCTTAAAACTTGCATTCTCTCTAGTGACCATCAGGGGGCGACTCCTCTGGTTGTATAGAAGTCTATGAGAAAATGACTCTACTTCTCTCTTGATTTATTCCCTCAGTAAACATTGTAAACATGAGTTTATGGTCTCAATCTCTAGTTTCATGTTCATTTAGTAAACTATGGTAAACATAATGTAAACAACATGGCGACTTCCGTAATCCAAGATGGTGAAGGCGAAATCACCGATCTCAAGACTTCATAAACTTATAAAACAAAAAATAAGTCTTATTTGCAGTCATCTCCTCGGAAGTTTCATGGTGATATCTGTTAGTTAAGTTATTCCCCCTGTTCACCTGGGGGGGTTCTCGACCTAAAAAAAGTCCCTTAAAACCCTTCATTATACATTATGCATCAATTCTGTGTCTCTTTGTGTGCGTTTCATCAAAGTGCTTCCCTCTTTGTGTTTTTGCAGCTGCGGCGTGGGGGAACCTGGTGTCAGACTTGGCAGGTCTCGGGTAAGCAGCTTCAAAAACTTATTATTTAAATTTAGAGGAGTTAAATCTATTAAACAGTTCAAAGTACAGTCGCTGTTTGCTGCATTTCTTTTAATCAAAATATTTTTTTTGTCTCCTTTTGTAGTTTAAAACTTGATTTCATCCTTTCTGTCTCATAATATCTTCTTTGTCTCTCCCAGGCTTCCACACATACTCATACTTGTGTTTGTGTGCTCGGTTCTATTATCTTTCGGAGAACCAGTGTGTTTAATGTTTTTAGATAATTAGATTTTGATTAGGAGGGTTATATTAAGCAAACATAAATAATACTACACACGCGTTTTTGCTTCTTTTCATCCTGGTAAGAAACATCTTAAAAGTTACTTTACCTGCTGCTTCAGGTTTATAACTAAAACACAGATTGGGATGTCATTAAATCAGGACATTGGATGGTAAGTGATCGTAGTCGATAAATGATATAACTGCACGTGTGTGTTTGTAGTCTTGCAGGTTATGTGGAGGCGCTGGCTTGTAAACTGGGGATGCAGGGTCCAGATCTGACGGCCAAACAGGTGGACATGTGGCAGACCAGAGTCAGCTCCCACCTGGTGAGATTTAGATGGTTGTTTAACTCTTTAAGTGCATTTTTAATATTGTTAACAGTAGAGAAATGAGAGATATGGGAACGATGTGCAACAGCTGAAGTCCAACCCTGATTTTGATGCTTTTACGAAGTTTATTTTGTTTGTGCCATTAAAAGGAAGCCCTCAACCATAAAGTTAGACACAAAACTAGCACATTAGTTAAAGTAAACTCAGAGGAATCAGATTACAGAGAGAATCCACAGACGGAAGAAGAAGCTTAGGAAGAGATTGTCGGCTTCATTCTTATTTGTTCCCCTGAGGAATGAAAAAAGTGGTTTAGATCAAAAGTACAAATGTATATAACGGCTTTAAAAAAATAATATATATAAATATATATATAATCTTTAAGATACCAGAAATGCAGTTAAAAATGTTCAGTGGATCAAATTTTGCCTCCATGTTTTTGGGCTGAAGTCTTTCTTTGCTATGATTTTTATCAAACAACTGTTTTGTAAAGTTAGAGTTTTTATATATATATATATATATATATATATATATATATTTATATGGATGGATGGATGGATGGATGGATGGATGGATGGATGGATGGATAGATAATCTTAAGAATACTCTTAAAACTCCCTTAAATGGCACTTAAACAAACTGGAATCACTTAATCTTACATTTTTATTGCATTACAGCTGAGACACATCTTTTTATTTGTGAACATCCTTCTTAAAGAAAAACAATCAATTTCAAATAAAGTAATCAAACATCATAAGGTCACATAGACTAAATAAAGAATGCATGAGAAATACAATAAACGAGTTTAATTCTATAGTTTGTGAGGAGATCAAGTGAAGGGTTTTTAACTCCTGATATCATTCTCCTGCAGGGGAAAGCCATCGGCGTGTCCATCGGCTGTATTTTGGGGATGTTCCCTCTGTTTTTCCTGAGCGACGACGACGATGATAAGGAGAAGAAGAAGAAGAAGAAAGAAGCACAAGCCTGCATCGACACGGCGTCAAACTCCTCCTAACCAGCAACACAGCTGCAGACCGACGATGTCAACTAAAGAAGTGTTTACATCTGGGTGTGTCGGCGCTCACACGTCCTCGCTCTACGCCCTCTGAAGCTGTTTGTGTAAACTGGTCATATTTCTAGTATCGGCTCTCTGAAGCACCGAGCTGTGGTTTTCTCACGCCGTCTGCTCCGTCATGACGCTCCATCTGTTTACTCAATATGTCCATTTAAAGGGGGCTCATCGATTCTTTATGTTAATCACGTTTTTTTTTCGTAGACACGTTTCTTTCCAAACTTTCTTTCCAAACTTCTTTCTATCTTGCGCGACAATTTCTGTCTCTTTTCATCGGAGCAGCTCAGTGCAACACGATGAGCGTCTCACTAACAATGTCTTCCAGGAGAAACTTTTATCTCCCTATCTAGATAGAAATCACAGTTTCTGTCCGTCAGTTCTTCACATATCTCCAGAACCGCTCATCAGATCTTCTTCACGCTCGATATGTGTTTTGCTTCGGGCTTGACGGAATGCTTTTTCGAATTTGATGCAATTTGGACACGCGATATTCAATATTTATAAACTTTTGAGTAAATTTGCGATCAGTCACCAACTCCCTCGCCGTCGTCTGGTGGGACAACTGTCCGTTAACGTATCTGAAGTTGAGGGATCTTATTCATTTCTTCTGAATAGCAGGAGATCAGGACACGGGTCTGTGAGTGCACTGACCATTCAGCCATATCTGAATATGCATAATCGTGACTCAAACTCAACTTTATCCTAATTAGGTATGTCCATTACAAGGCAGCAGTTTCCATAAAAAGGCAGCGTTGATCAAACACAAGTTTCTGTTACTGCGTTGACTATTTCTCACTTCAAAAGTTTTCAGAAGCATATTTTAAAGTGCTCTTCAGCTGAGAAAGCGTTGAACAAGGTGGTCCATGTTTCTGCTATTACAGGGAATCCGCTCTGTAACTGCAGAGACTCCCCGAGTGTCTTGGTATCAAATAACCGATGCAGAACCGTTCTATCATAAAATCACTATATCGCCTTTTTGCATCATCTAGTTTTGCAAAAATGCGACTACATGTTTGAACATATTTTCCGTTCTGCTGAGGCTCCTAGAAAGTTCTTCCTCAAAACGAGACGATTTTGTTTGTCGGTGGAAACTAATCTCAGTTTTTGACACGGAACAAATGGTTTTCTGTGAGCGCTGCCTGAGTAGTGCTCCTCTGCCTCAACACCTTCAGACATCAGCTGTGGTTTTGGATTCATATATCAGACGTCCTCTTTTTTTATTTTATTTTTTAACCCCACAAAAATCCAGCTTCCAGTACAAAAAACCAGAAAAACAAACAGCACATACTGGAAAACTGGACTCTCTTGTCCTTTTTATTTTTAAACTTTGAGTTAATTGAAAGAACAGCACATGAAATATGTTTATTTTTCTCCAGCAGACACTTTATACATTTGAAGACATCATATTTAAACACTATTTGTTTCTCATAACTTGAGCTGAGCAGACTTTTCAGTCACTGCAGTCGCGTATCTCACCTTTAGGGTCTTGTGCATCTTTTAGACTTTTACCAAAACAAAAAAGGAATCCTGTCCGATGCTACCTCCAAGGGAACGTTCTCGGTTTGATTCTTTTTGCATGAAGAAGTGATGTTGCTCTATAATCAGACTTTTTATTTCCTTGTCAGATGGTTTTTGAAATGTTTTTGTACGGGTCGATTAACAGAACAGGCGCTACACACTAATTTAAAAACTGGAGTTTCTATTTAAATTTTTTGGGCTTCACGCTGGTGTTTGCTTTCCAAGTTCTTCTCTATGTCTGTTTTTCTGCCTCCACCATCTTCTTATTTTCTCTTCTTCTCACAGACTCTTGGCTTGGATCCAGCCGTCTGTGTAATTAGTTTTTTAAGGTTTCGCTTCATCAGGCGTGAAGCTCCAGATGGTTTGGATTTTCCACATAGGCTGTGCAAAACAGTTTATACCACAACGATTCGGTTCAGCAGATTTCAGAGACTCGAACTCTCCAACTCTCAGCACAAACTCAAGGTGCTTTTTTTAATCATGGTGAAACCAGTTCACTGTTACTGGCTAAAATCTAAAATCACTTATTCACTACTTATCTCAGTGTCCGAATTTTCCTTTATCGACTAATCTGTTGATGATTTTTATGATAAATCGATCAACTCTTCATTCTACAAAATGTCACAAAGAACCGTCAGCGAGCCCAGCTGAACTTTAATAAGTACTTGTTTCTTTTCGTTTTTACAAATACAACCCTCAAATACAGAGAAGTTCTACTTATAAAATAGTAAATCTTCACATTTTAGAATCTGGAGAATGTTTGTTTTTGGTTCAACATTATTCTCCTAAACATCTCGGCACGAGTCTGAATTCTTTATGCGACATTTATGCACTTTCATGTGCCCTCAAAAATACCCACAATGCAACACAGAAAGAAATGTCTTGCTGCTACTAATCCCACAAAGCATTGCATCACATTTGATAGATGCATAAATTAAAGCCGTACCACAATGAAGGCATGCATGATATATTATTTGCCGATACATGAGAAAAAAAACCTTGTTGTTCTTCTTATAATGAAAATGTCCTGCGTTGCCTCTTTACAAAAGGATGAGGGATTATTCTCAATGATAAGAGAGAGGCTGACGTTCATAAAGACTACAAATTTAAAGAATAAACTGAAGTTATACTGTTAGAAGTTTTGTTACTCTTCGGAGAGTAAAAGTGCTCTAAACATAAGATTCATATCAGATTATTTCTACTACAGAGTTAACTCTTAAGTGTCTGTTATGAGTGACTGAAGCATCACTCTGTTCTCACACGAACAAATCCACTTTCATTTTCTAAAAACCTGTTTAATCGCATGAAAGGAGAACTGAGTTTTTTTGTGTTTTTTTTTGCCTTGACAAGTTTGAAATTTGCCAAAACCTTAAAATATAGTTATTACGATTTGTGATTTATTTTAATTATTTTTGCTGTTATTTAACAGGTTGTGGTGTTTGTTGGGAGGAGGTGAAATGTTCGTCTTAAGAGGGACGGGGGGAAGATTGTAGAGATATGTTAACGAGTGTTTGGAATCGGCTGCAGAAGATATTTAAGTTTGTCGTCGGATTACCTGTGAAAGTTTGTCTCATTGGGAGAGAAATGTATTGTGCTAAATGAGAAGCAACTAATTAATAAGTAATAATAAATAGTTAAAGGATGCTGTTTGAGGAAAATCTGTATTTGTATGTTTTTGTAACATCTCATGTTTGTATCACGTTTTTGTATTTCTTTTTCATGCATGTGTGGTGAGCAGTTTCTTTATGTTTTAATTATCCCTCTTCTCTCTTTATATTTTTTGCAAAATTTTATTCTCTGAAGAAAAAAAGATAGACTAGAGAAGAGAGTTTTTGAAGCCTCTGAACAAAGTATATAACCTCTAAAGTCTGTCAGTTAAAGGAATGCTATGTTGTGCTGCCATCTGGTGGACAGTCCTGGAGCAGCAGCAGCTGTTGAGTTCTGATTCATGTATGTATATAGAACCAGTCATGTGGAAGGAGTGATTATGTTTCAGAAATGCACAATGTCCAATTATAACTAATATAATAAACGTGGGAGTGTTTACCTCTGACTCTGCAGGAGAAGCTGAAGCTCTTTGTGTCCTCCAGGTTCTTATCAGCAGCTCTCAGGTCAGATCTTGTGCAACTTTCTCACAAGTCACTCGGTGCAAAGTGCATCTTAAAGGCTCTGAAAACCTCGTTTCTCAAACAGATTGTCACTTTGAACGAGGCGTTGCTGCATGGAAGCACTTCTTAGAACCCGTTTGGTTATTTCACATAAAAAAGCAACATTTAAATCAGAATCTGGTGACGTTATTTGGTTATTATGAGTCACATGATCTTTGATTGTTGCTTATTTAATCACAAGTATGTTATGTAGAGGAGAAATATTAAAATGTAAGTTTTTCAGGGGCTTTCAGACCTAAGAATGTTTTTATGATGGTGGTCCTGATGTGATGACCACCTTTTGGTACCGATCACAAATTTATGTTTTCAGTAAATGCATATTAATTAATTGTATTTTAGGTTGTTGTTTTTTTTTTTCTCCCAGAATGTTTTGAACATTGGGCAAAACAAAAACTATAACTTAATGGATCATGTTTTTCAGAACCTCTAAATATAATTTATTACTGTCTAAAAATTCTATAAAAAATAGAGCCTCTTTATTTGCCAATTAATAAATATTCTTAGGGAAAGTAGCCTCTTTTCTTTTTGCAGTATGTATATGTGTATATATTTATATTTATTTATATATATATATTTATTTATATTTATATATTTATTTATTTTATATATTAGCTGCCAAGTAATTTTTTTCACCAATTTTAAAAGTATTAATAATCAATATTTGATAATTTATTAAGGGACAATCATTATTCATTTTACTGCAATTTGGAGTCCATTACTGTTGGACAGTATTTAATTTTACCAACTCCAAGCTCACAATCAAACTAAATATTTCCTCCTACTGTCTTGTGAATTTAAATGTAATTGACTTTAATCTAATCAATGGAAGCTGTAAGAAAAAACAAAGCACAAGCGTCCTCAGTCATCAGATGCACATCGTATGCTACGATTTTATTATTTAGCCAGAAACAGCTGGTTTACATAGAAAATAGGAGACAGTTAGTATTCAGGAACTGAACATTTGACAGAAGGAACAGGATTCTCAGAGGCAGAAGTAAAGAAACATAACAAAACATGTTGTGTCACAGCAATAGATTATTCTGACACCTTCTGGGTAATGAAGTCTTTTAGTATCCACCTGTTGGAGGGATTCAGTGACACTTTATTATCTGGTCAAGTTTTTTTATTAGCAAATTTGACTGAAATTCGATGGAAACATTTCTGTATGATGCGTTCAAGGCTGGTGGGAAATTTCACTGAGTTGACGGTTAAAATATTTTACATTCATGTGCCGTTTTGATAAAATGAAGTAAAATAAAGGAAACTTTATTTGTATATAAGCCAAAATGACAAAAACAACCCCACTTATGACATGTTTAGTGATTATTACTGAATCTGAAATGTTTCCTTTGTCCAAATTATTACCCAAAAAACAAGAATTATGCTCAAATTAACAGGCTTTATTATTCTTCTTTTTTTTTTTTTTTTTTTGCCCCATCAAAGAATATTTGACATTATTAGCAGCTTTGTTTTTATCTCTGTTTCACTGATAAATTATTATTTATTTTAGATAAAATCTAAATCAAGATGAGGGCTAAAACAAAAATCTAAATAAATGAAACATGGACAGTTTCCTGGATTTTAATGTTCCAACCTTTTGGCGACTTTAGAGGAACAAATAAAACATTTTAGAAGGGCAATTCACTTTAACACTAAAGAGCATCATGTGCACACATTTAATTGAGAACAGTTTTAGTTCTCTGGACCATTAATACTGTTCTTACTCTTAATCCCAAATGTTTTCCCAGAATCCCTTCTGCCAACTACGGCAAGTCTTGACTCAGCTGTGGGGAAAAGGATGTAATGAAATAAAAGACTCTAATTCGTAACATCCCCAACAATGTGATGGTCCTTAAAGGCCACATCTTTGAACATTTCACTCAAACATTGGCTTTTAAAATCCACGAAAAAGGTCCCTCCCTTTTTTAAATGAGACCTTTTTTGTTCATATCAAATCATGTTTTTTTGTAACTATGCACCAAACCGGCATCATATTTTTCCCCCAATTTACAAGTCGCTCAGAACATTCCTCCTGTGACAATTATCCTTATATATATATATTATATGCTGTGTGACTGAAATGTCCTATTTCCACAAAATGGCCTTCCATTATCATGACACAGTAGGTAATATGAGTTCAGGTACCTCAATTCAAACCAAATTTACATTTTGCCCACTTTAAAAAAAAGGTATTCACCCATTTTCAAGTGTCATTTGCAGAAGAAAGTAGCTGCATTAAAGGACAATTTCACCCAGATTCAGCAGTGTCATGAAATGCAATAAAAGAAACAAATCCAGGGCATCATTTAACACAAACTGTAGGAGATTTGGCAACTTGTCTCAAAGTAGAGGCTGAATGTTAAAGGGCAGAAACACACTGACGGCTGCTTAACTCAGCTCAGAGACAACAGAAAGAACCAGCCTCCACACACACCGAGGACCAGACCAGAGATTATTAAAATGTATCTAACTTGTTTATTTAATGGATGTGATTCATTAATAATCACTCTTCTTATCCTCAGTGTGTGTTAGCATCACACACAGTTTCCTCTCAGGCTCCAACATTCAGCTTCATATGCTTTTTATCGCATCAGCAAAACGATTGTGTTTTCGGTAACCTGAACTGAAAAAAAAGAATAAACGGATATAAAAAACAGACTTCAGTCACACAAAATATGAAACATTAATAAATCATGGACGGCATCTAAAAAAAAATGCATTCTGGTCCTGTAGAAGCGAACCAACTGAGGAAAAAAATACCAAATAGTTCCAGTAGAAAAAAGCAGACTATTCAATCTTTAGTTTAAAAAAAAAAAAAACAACATGCATATTAAATATATTTGTTAATATGTTTTATATGCTCAACAGGACAGTCCGGAGTTTAGAAAACGTGAAACGCCACAAATAAAATGACTGAAAACATTTAAATGAATAAATAATTTGACTTGATGACACTCTATTAACAGTAATTATTTAGTAGCAACAGGGAAGTTTCGTCTATTTCAGCTTGTTACGCTAATTACCTGCAAACACGAGCTCGATTTGTTTTTAACTCATCGGGCTATTTGACATTTAGTTATTACAAGCTATTACAGGCTTATATATTTGTCGCAGTCTTACATGAATATCAGTGCACAGCAGAAACGCTCGTGTTCTGTTGTAACCGTCCGTTTAACCACAAGAAAAAGAGGGTTTTCAGTTGGTTTCACACAAATCTGGCGCCATAATGGAGGTCTACGAAGCTCTGCAAAGCTTATATTCCATGTTGTGATGTGTTTGTAGAAGTGTTTTGTAATATTTCAGTCTTAGAAATTAGATTTGTTCTTATGCGACAGCGCTAGTGTCCAAAATAGATCATTTTAAACAAAATATTAAGTGTAAGATTTTAAATGCATGACTTAACTTATAATTACTGATGCATTAATGTGTTTGTCATATTAATGTTGCAGCTGCAGGAGCTTATTTAATTGCTGGGTATCTTAATCTATAATAATAATCTATAATTTATTAGTTGAATGATAGTTTGTATTAATAACTTGGATCTGCAAAGATAAATGTAGTGGAGTAGAATTATAAAGTTAAAGAAAATGGAAATTCTTATAAATTGATATTAAGCAAATAATAAGAGAGAAAATAAATAATTAGAGATGTTAAGAGAAACTTCCAAGAGATTCAACACTTTTTCAATTTTTTTCAATTTAACAGTATAGAGCTTGAACGCCTCATAAAGTAATGCAACCTCCGTACGTTAGCGGTTAGCTCCGTTATTTAGACCTGTGCCGCCCATCAGCTGCTATCAGCTAACGTTAACTAGCGCTCCCCGGCTGATTTCAGCATTACTCCCAATATAGCGTTATGAAAGACAAAGATAGGATTGATTAACAATGTGTAGTAATAGTTTACTCATGTGCAGAACCAATCAGGCATTTCAAATACCAAAATCGCTAGAAGCCAAACTTGAAAATTTGTGAAACGCCTTTGAATGCCGCTGTAATCAGGCCCCTGTAGAGAGCTAAAGACCTCCAACATGGCTGCCAGAGCGTTACAACCACCTGAAAAAGTCGCTCTATATTCTGGACAGTTGGTGTTTGATGGCTAGTAAGCACAGATAGTATAGGACTAAAGCGAGCTAGAATCCAGACCAGTTTAGAAACCAGTTTGCTTTCCAAACAGATGTACACTTCAAAGTGGTGCCTGTATTGAGACAGTGAACTAGCAGTCCCTGTATTTTTATTCATGCAGTTGTATACTCCAAATCATTTTCATTTATTGGGTCTAGAAAATGTCCAAATTCCTACAGCTTCTTTTTGAATACATTAATATAATACAACTGCAGCACACCGTCCCGATCCTGAAGCTTTGACTCGTCCACAACCGTTTACATCTGTGCCAACTAAATACAGCTCACCATCAGCACACTGGCTGCACTACAACAGACCGACACACCAACCCACATTACTCCAAGTACTAAAGCTAAGTAGTAACACGGAACCTGTAGTAACAACCTCTATTACTACCATGGACCTGGAAGTGTATGCTAACACACACAGAGTTGGTAGATTAGCAACATGTTGAACAGTGAACAGGTAGCAGAGGTGTTAGTGAACCTGGAGGCCGACAACGTCAGATCCTGTCTGTCTGCAGAGAAGCAGATGTTCAATCTATCATTGATTGTTTTGATTTTTGTCTAATTTAGATTTTTTTCAAAACATTTAAAGTGCTTTACAGAAATTAAATGCTGTAAAAAAAACAATGCAACAATAAAAAAAATTGCAAAAAAGGATAAAATAAATAAAAACAGCCTCTTACAGTATCTTTAATTTTTAGTTTGGAGAAACAAACCGCTAACAGCAGACTTACTCTAGCACCTTGTTGGCATCCTCGGTTCCTATCCACGACTGCTGACACTGTTTATATCCACGGCTGGGATATTATGGGCTTAACTGTCTTGTAAATCTAATTTAAAAGCCAAAATGATTGTTTATATTGGGGCAGAAAGAACATGCAGGTTTATCTACTGTATGTGGTATTAATAACACCACTCTTCAATATGCTAACATATACAAATACTCTTTCAGTTTGCGTAGAAGCTCAATTTTTTTCCTTTCAATCTGTCTTTATTAATAATTAAATAGAGAATATTTACGTTAAATTCAGCTCTCAGGCTTTTTGGCACCTTTAGTGGGAAATGGGAGACTAAGGGGATGTAAAAAGGAGCGTATGACAAACAAAACGTACAAACACGTGAAAATATAAATATGTACATACAAATAATGATTTGATCTTTTGAAAATACTCCATCAATCCTTCCTACGTCGTCAATCGTCACTTCTTTCCAATACAACTCGCATTAACATTTTCCTTATGTTTCATTTAAGAAGTTGCTTCTACAACTTGTTCCAACAAGGATGTCCTTTCAAACCTTTCTTGTCTTGTGTGCTGAAGTTGCCCAGGGTAACTGATCTCGGATCAGCACCAGTGTTCCCAGTAGAAACCTTGAGTTAGTCAAGAGCAAGGGAGAAGTGCTTCAGTCAGTAAATGTGGCAATGTGGGGAAATTCTTGGCCTAAACAAGTGGATTTATACTCTAAGAAAGGTCTACATTGTTGTTGGATAAATTCTGAATTTAGACAAGAAACTTCTACCTTTTACCGACACTAGTTTGATAGTTTCTCTTTAGTTCTTATCAGTTCAGAAAAGAGATTTTCAAACTATGTATGTACATGCTGTGATACCCCAAACTCTCACAAACTGTTCTTAAACCTGCAAATGTGTGAGATGTCATTCCTCATTTAAACAATTTCTCTTTGGCCAAAAGGTGATAGTGCCATGTTGTTGTTTTTTTACCTTTTTTGAACCAAGATGTTGCATTTCTGTGATCAAACATCCATGCAAAGCTTTTATCAGCTAATTTCTAAACTGATCCTTGATCAGAGTCTCTGGGCAACTTCCTCCAAACCTCGGCGTCCATTGATGTCACAGCTCCCATTTGCGTTAACTTGTTATAAACCATTTTGTGTCCCTTAAAGAGCATATTTTGCTGATATGCAGACAGGGACGCAAAATGGCTCAAACCAACCCTTCCTGTCTCAGTGAATACTTGGCGCCGATCGGTCATTGGTCGTCGTCTTCTTGAGCCTGACGCCTCGTCGGATAGCCACCAGAAAATCCTCCACCTCGCCATACTCCGATTCCTCCAGGAGCTCCGGGAGAGGCCGGCGCTCCCACTCCGACACCCGACCGCCGGGCTGCGGTGGTGGGGTGGGAGGATCCGACCCGTCAGTCTGGTGCTGGGTCTCCCACGGGACGGATCTCGGTGACAGCGGCCCGCTGCTGCCCGGTGACAAAGGGGTGGTCGCCGGGCTGAGCGGCGTTCGCGGTGCGTTGCCGTCCTCTGATCCGGCCCTGCTGGGGAAACCTGGATGATCAGGCACAGTCGGGGTCTTGACTGGGATCATTGGGGGCTTGATTGGTATGGGGCCCAAGCTAAGGCCCCCAGAGGGCCGTCGCAGGTTGGGTTTGGAGGATGGCGTCCGTCGGATGGTGGCGGTTCCCGGGGTGATTATGGCGGCGGGGTTGGAGGGCAGCCCGGCGGTGGAGGCCGGGCGTTTGGACTGGAACATGCGGCGGTAGGACTGACTGATGTCGCTGTTTCTGGGGATGGTGGAGGATTTATCAAAGTCTGAGGACGGCTGATGGTCGCCTTCATGATCCACTCCCACCGAGTAGTAGTCACAGTCTGACACTGTAGGAACAGAGAACACTACTCATCAGTCCTACATAATGAGTTGTATGTAACCTTTCAACAATTCAATACTCAAATTGTATTGAAAAAAAAAAAATATTGAGTTAAATCTCCTAACATCCTTTCCTTCTTTCGCTCTATTTTCTCTTCAGGGTTTTATAAAAAAGAGTATTTGTACACGTAATTTTCCAAGGTATTACAATTTAGTAGATTGTTTTCAATGTGTATATTTGTCCAAAAATGTTATATGCTAAATTTTGCATATAACATTTCATGAACATGTCATGAAAAGTAGAAAAAAGAAATTTATAATCATAAGTTGCAGTATAGTATGTATTAAAAAAGTAATGGTATAGTTTGCCAAAAGAAAAGGCATAGTTGAAATAAGTTAAAAAAAAAATCATAGTGTGGTATGTCATAAAAAGTCATATTATAGCATGACGAAAGGAGTTGAAAAGGCACAGAAAAGTATGTCAATTTATAGTTATAGTAAAGTATGTTGAAAAAATAAAAAAGTCATAGTGTAATATGTCAAAAATGAAAAAAATAAATGAAAAAAATGTCATAGTATAGTATGTCCAAAAAGATACATAGTAGAGTATTTCTAAAAAAATCAAAAAACTGTCATAGTATAGTACATCAAATAGTATAGTATGTTGAAAAAGTTAGGATAGTTTGACATAAAAAATATTATGACGACCTACCCTTCACTATGTTTCTCGTGTTGAAGGATCCAGGTTGTCTTTATCTTGGATAAAGTTTACCACCTGCCCACAGAGTTGGTCTCTCTTCCCTTAAAGACGCGGCTGCTTCTAAGTTTTTTTGCTACTGTTTTTCACACATTCATGCATGCTAATATGACTGATTACTGGCTTCCATGTTTTTTTCTGTTCATTTTTGTTACTCTATGAATAAATTCTTAATTGTCTGGTCTCCAATTTCTGTAGCAGCCTAGAAGCCAGGCTGTGACAATAGTTTGCTCGTATAGTATAGTAGCATAGTTTTTCAAGAAAGTCAGAAAAGTCATAGTATAGCATGTTACAATAGTAATTGTATCGAGCGTCATAAAAAGTCACAACAAAGTCAAAGTAAAGCATTTCATTGAAAGTAAAAAAATGTAATACTATGTCATGAAAAAGTCATAGTATAGTATATCGAAAAAAAAAAGTATATAAACAATTATAGTATAGTCTGTTGGAAGAAACATCACAGTAAAGTATGTAAAAAATAAAGTCATAGTATAGTATGTCAGACAAAAGTCACATATTAGTATGTCAAAAAAAAAGTATGTCATAGTATAGTATGTCATAAAAAGTAATAGTATAGTATGTCGAAATACGATTTAAGAAGTGATAGCATAGTAGGTAAAAAAAAGAAATCATTGTATCCTATGTCAAAAAACTCACATATAAGCATGTCAAAAAAGAATGTCATAGTATAATATGTCGAAAAATGTCATATGCCTTAAAAAGGAAAAATTGTATAGAATAGAAGAAGGCTAATAGAAATAATATTACTGAATGTTGATAAAAAGTCATAGCACAGTATGCTTTAAAAGGTAAAAAAAAAAAAGGCAAAACAGAGTTAAAAAAATGCCTTAGTATAGTATGTTGAAAAAGTAAAAAAAAACAGTATTTTGAAAAAAAGTCATAGCATAGTTTTCTGAAATAAATGAATAAACAGTCTGAGTATAGTATGTCGGAAAAAAGGATATTGTAAGTAGAAAAAAAGTTATAGTATGTCAAAAAAAAGTAAAAAAATGTCATAGTATAGTAAATTAAAAATAATAAAGGAATAGCATTAAATTATGAAAACATTTAAAAACAAATTATAGTATAGTATGTCAAAAAAATGTCAGAGTATAATAAGGCAAAAAGTCATTATGGTATGTTGAAAAATGTCATAGTATTGTATGTCGAATAAGTCAATAGACAATCATAGAATAGTATTTTGGAAAAAATGGCAATAAACCATCACAGTATAGTATAGTGACGACCACTCCTGTCCACTAGGGGTCGCTGTGCTGTTTGCTGGCTCTTTCTTGTCTTCCGGGTTGTTCATGCTGCAGATGAGACACACCTGAGCCTGGTGGAGTCCCAGCTGCAAAGACACATCACCTGAACATGGACCCGCCTCGGCTGACACAGCTGCTGTTTAGTTCAGTTTGAGTTGTTTGGTTTCTGATTAGTGATTTTCTACGGTTGTTTTGTTTAATTAATATTATCTGTTAAATAAATGTGCTTATTTATTCCTTTTAAACTCGTCTCGTCTCTGATTCATGTTGCAGCCTTTGGGTCGGGATGTAACAGTACGTCAAATAAAGTAAAAAAAAAAGTCATAGTATAGTATGTTGAAAAAAGTCAAAATATAATATGTTGAAAAAAGTCATAGTATAGTATGTTGAAAAAAGTCATAGTATAGTATGTTAAAAAGAGCAAAACTTTTGCACTCCAGTAGGATGACAGGTGCGTAGAAGAATACCTTAGGTAGACAATATAGAACAAAAAACTCCCGCACATTGTCTTCTTCACGTATAAATATATTTTAGTAACAACGTTTCGTAGACCTTCATCAGGTTATTTAAAAAAAAAAAAATAATAATGAAGGTCTACGTACCGAAACGTTGTTACTAAAATATATTAATACGCAAGTGAAGAAGACAGTGTGCGGGAATTTTTTGTTCTATAGTATAGTATGTCGAAAAAAGTAAAGAAAAGACAGTCTAGTATGTTGAACGAAAGTCATAGTAAAGTATGTCATACAAAGTCATTTAAAAGTCAGTATAGTATGTCACAAAAAGATATAGTATGGTTAGTTATTAAAAGTCACAGTATTGTATCTCATAAAAAGTATCAAACTAGTAATAAACATCTCTTTCTCTCTCTATTTCTATCATTAAGCCCTCGCTGTGAAATTGATATTGAAATAAAAAAATGTTTTTAATGAAAGCATGACCTTTGTGTGTGTGTGTGTGTGTGTGTGTGTGTGTGTGTGTGTGTGTGTGTGTGTGTGTGTGTGTGTGTGTGTGTGTGTGTGTGTGTGTGTGTGTCAGGATCTTGTGAGGGGATGGTGTCCTCTGAGCAGCAGGGTGTGTTGGTCTGGCTGCTGTAGCCGCTGGAGCCCTGCAGAGAGTCTCTGCTGGAGCCGTGGATGTCCAATCGGAGGCCTCGGGCCAGAGCTCGGGCCAACTCCTCATGAGTCTCCCTGTCCTCCTGCAGAGGTCAACCAGAGAAAAACACATGGTTTGACTTTGTTGGTTTGTTGTGTAATCTTTGATTCACTAATTTTACAGTTCAAAGACACCTGGAATGTCTCTTAACTACTCGTTTGGATTCATTTTTAATAAGAATAAGAAACAGTTTATTGTCATGTTTGTTACAACTACAAGGAATTTGGCTTGGTGATTGGTGCGTGACAATAAACAGTCAAATACATAATAAAAAAAAAGAAAATATGAAAAATTACTAACAGATTTTGATAAAGAATACGTCCAAAGACTGTATATAAGAAGTGGACGAAATCATCGTGACGTCACAAACTGGTTTGTTTTGAAGCCTCAAATTCGGCGATTTGGCAGTCGCCATCTTGAATTGCGGCTGTCGACCATGTTGTTTTTTTTAACAACCAACCTCTACCAATGCTCTGGTAGAGGCTTTGACCTGTCAATCAGTGTGTAGCCCCGCCCTAAAGCATCCCCTGCTTTATGGTCTGTTTGACTCTAAATGGAGCATCATTTACTAAATGAACATCATGCTGTATTGAAGAAGACTTGAAACTAGAGATTGAGACCATAAACTCATGTTTACAATGTTTACTGAGGGAATAAATCAAGAGAGAAGTAGAGTCATTTTCTCATAGACTTCTATACAACCAGAGGAGTCGCCCCCTGGTGGACAGGAGAGAGAATGCAGCTTTAAGACACTCCTACATGGGATTCACTCCGCGTGGTGAAATCTCTTTACCGTTCAATCAAAAAGCTGCTATAAGTCATGTGACCTGTGTTTACACGATCAAATACAAACACCGTCTGACCTTGGCTGATGTCACAGAGTGGTTTCCTTTAACCCCCTGTGGTTCCTCTCCTGGTGTGGTGACGTCAGCGCCGTGGTGGCTGCTGGGATCTGTAGTCTCTCTCCTGTCTCTGCTCCTCTTCAGGGTGTTGACCATCGACTGGTCATACGGTCCTGGTTTGGCCCAGTCCTACACAGAGAGACGGTATTTGAGACTATGCTATATTACACTTTACTGCTTTTCTTAGATATACTTTGTCTGGTTTTGATTGTTGATCATGTTTTTTTACATTTTATTACGAAACAACACAGTAAAGTGAATGTTGTTGTGGAAAATCTAACATTTTGGAGATAAACTATTGTTTTTTTTGACAATTATTTGACTTATTATTTTAAAAAAGACAGAAAATAATTACAAATGTGTTGGATCTTTACATGATAATTTAATGTAACTATAAATATTTTTCAAAATAAGGATTCAATTCATTTTTTATCATTTAGACTTCTTTTTAAAGACCACACTTCAGTCAGAACCTGGTTTAAAGATGCAAAAAACAACATTTTGAATCGGAATTGCAGAAAATTTTGACAACAAAATTCCAAGAAGTTGAGGAAATCGTGAAATTGTGACAAAAATGAAGACCATCAGCATCATAGTAGAGAGCAAAGCTTTCTGTACAGTGTTGTTAGTGCCGTTTAAAAGTTCTGCTTCTAAATCATGAAGCCAATAGATGAAACAAAAGAGCATATTTGTAAAATGTATCCTTGAAGTTTTTGATTTAAAAGTGAGCAAAGAAAGAAAATATAATTCAAAAGAAGAAAAGCATAAGATGAAAGGACATTAACAAAGAGCAAAAATAAAAAAAAGAGTGGAAGATAGAGGAAGGATAAAAAGAAGAGGTGAAGGAAGAGGACATGAGGGAGAATGAGGACCAAACCTTCCAGGACGGGACTCTGGATGACGGGATCGTTCCCAGCCCGGAGCCGCCCAGAGGCAGGAACTCCCCCGATTGGCCGGAGCCTGAACGAGACCACGGCCAGGTGGGAGAAACAGACGAATAGGAGGGCGAGGAGATGGGTGAGGTGGCGGTGGAGGAGGAGGAGGAGGAGTAGGTGAAGTATGGAGGGTGGAGGTGGGAGTCCTGGGCCTGCAGTGCCGCTCCGTGCAGACAGAGGGCAGCGTGATGGTCGAAACCATTTGACAACTGAAGGTGAGTGGATGAGGGAGAAAAACAATTCAAAAAATCAAAGATGACGGTTATGACTGTTGAGGATGTGAAAACATAAATGTAGCAGGAGGAGCTCAGTGATGTTTTTCACTATTTAAGTTTGATTTATTCATCAGCTTCTGCTAAAGTTACCCGCCCTAAAGCATCCCCTGCTTTATGGTCTGTTTGACTCTAAATGGAGCATCATTTACTAAATGAACATCATGCTGTATTGAAGAAGACTTGAAACTAGAGATTGAGACCATAAACTCATGTTTACAATGTTTACTGAGGGAATAAATCAAGAGAGAAGTAGAGTCATTTTCTCATAGACTTCTATACAACCAGAGGAGTCGCCCCCTGGTGGACAGGAGAGAGAATGCAGCTTTAACACATATCATATTACGTTACCTTAACATCATCATGACATGTTATGTACAATTATGGGTTTTTATTTTAGATTTCTACTCCCTGATTTGAACTTCTTCTAGGCCCCTTTCTTACGAGATGAAAGAACATTATCAAAAAATCTATTTACTTGTTTTTTGTGAAAACAGCTTTCATAAGCAAAATGAAAAATAAATTGTTCATAAATAAACCAGTTTTGTGATATAATATGTGTTTTTATGTGCCATCTTACATCCTTAATGTTTCTCTGTATATTTAATATCCCAGGCCGAACTCTTTGTTTACCTTTGTCTCCGCCTTCCACTAGTAACCCAGTGTTTAAAAGACACAACGCTATGAATTGTGGGTTCTGCAGAAATGTGGACTTATGGTAAGTGTTCATAAAGGACTCAAAATGTCTGTGAGAGAGGCCTCAAAAAATAGAAACAGTAAAGGGGAAGGAAACACCAACAAAAGACCAGTTCCAGGCCCAAAATACCTACATTTGCTACGTTTTGATACAAACAAATATACTATTGAACCTTTTATCTCTCTTTGTCTTTTATTTTTTTTAAATCTAAAAAAGTTGTTAGGCCCGCTGGTTCGGCTGACCCCAAAAGCCTTAAAGACGTGTGTGTGTGTGTGTGTGTGTGTGTGTGTGTGTGTGTGTGTGTGTGTGTGTGTGTGTGTGTGTGTGTGTGTGTGTGTTTCAAGTGTAGATGTTCACCTGTTGCAGCCCAGACTGGGGCTCGTTGTGTGAGGGTGAGGAAGAGGAGGAAGAGGAAGGCTCCTCAGATAAAGGAGGAGAGACACATGACTGCAGCAGAGCCATGCAAAGCGCACACACACACACACACACACACACACACACACACACACACACACACACACACACACACACACACACACACACACACACACACACACAGCGGCACAAAGACAGAAGAAGAGCAGAAGCACGACACAGGTTAGTAAATAAAAACAGAATGTCAGCGTTAATAAGTCCAGCAGAAGAATCAGCAAAGTGAAAGTAAAGCGACGGAACAAACAGCTGCTGCAGCACAAAGAAGAAGAGACACATGAAGCAGAAGCAGCAGGAAGGAGAAGCTACAGGCTGAGATAACTGCACAGAATATCAATCATAAATGTCATCATTCAGCCAAACAATGAAAACTTTCTTTCCACATTTTTGTGAGTATTTCACCAGACTTTAAAGTTACTACAAGTAGCTTTCCTTTGGTGTTGATTTTGGCGGTCCCTGTGGACAGAAGTGGTACTGTTTCTGAACATCAGAGTCCCTTTAAAAAAACTCTTTCAGTCTGATGAACCCAGTCCTGGTTCTGGTTCTCCAGTGCCTCCATTGGTCTTTTAAGGTAAGGGCTGCATTAATTGCCAATAGCAATATATATTAAACTATCAGCTTTTTTGATAATGCGATAATTGTTTAATTCATTTTAAGCAATAATACAGAATCTTTTCTGATTCCAAAATCTCCAGTGTGAGGATTTGCTGCTTTTCTTTGTTTTAAATCTCTGTAAACTGAATATATCTCTATATAAATAGCTATAGACTGCTGGTCGGACAAAACAAAATATTTTAAAGTGTCAACAAGGACGCCGGGAAACTGTGATATCAATTTATAAATGGACAAATTCATCAATCATAGAAACAACTGATATGTTCTAGCCTTAATTGTCTGTGCCCGTGCACCACTGCTTGGGAAACCCTTTGTTAGATAAGTGAACATGCTGTCTACTGGTGGTGTGACTCAGCAAACACACACACACACACACACACACACACACACACACACACACACACACACACACTCATTGGTGTATCAGTGGATCCGACCTTACCTGTGAGGTTTCCGGGGGCATGGGTGAGGGGGATTTGGACTGGAAGGCGTCCTGGGAGATGAAGCCGGAGTCGTGGGAGGAGATGGAGGAGAGGCGGGCCGGCGGCTGCTGGGGGAGCACCGAGGAGGAGGAGGACGAGGAGGCCCGGTAGCGGAAGTGGGAGGTGGGGGAGTGGCAGTGGGAGCCGCTGGAACGGGAGTCGCTGCTGTTCACACTGTTCAGGCTGCTGCTGGACGGAGGGGGGAGGTCATATTGCTTATTAAAAAAGACATTCTTAAAACTTAAAGGAGAGATACAATCAAAACTATTTGGCTAGATGATGCAGCTATAACTACTTCTACTACTTTTACTACAACTACAGTAAAGTAGTCAAAAATGTTTTTCTACAATTTGGATGAACTGACACTTTAATAAACTGCATTTTGGCATCATATGCTATAAACACTAGATATGCATATCTAATTTAATTCCAAATAACTCAACTAAAACACTTAAATGACAAATGTAGACTTTCAGAGAGTTAAACTTAACAACTAGACCTAAAAACTGATCCCGCTGCAGCTTGAAATTTCTGCTGCCATGAAGAAACTACTAGAATTATCCAGATCAGAACTCCTCAAATTTAAAAAGAAAAGTATCATCTGCAACTCTTCCTTCCATTTTCATACAAATACAACAGAAAAGATGATGATAAATGTATCTCACGGTATCTCAGAGTACAACAATACTACATTTCCTATTTAAAGAATCTGAAATCTAAATATAAAGCTGCAGTTCCACCATTGGACCACACGGGGGCAGTACAGCACAAGCAGGATACACGATTAGTCGTGTCAGTTTATTGGGGAGCTTTGTTGAGATAATAGATAGTTTCTGTGTCCATAGCAACCAACCTGCACATGCTCGACTTCCTGGATACGGTGGTGCTCGGGGACGAGGGCGGAGTCTGGTAGGACCAGGTGCACTCGGAGCCCTTCAGGTCTACGATTACCTGCAGAGAGAGGAACACAAAGAGGAGACCTCAGGAAACAGAATAATGTCTCCAGCCCTCTGCAGTGTGAGATCAGCTGGATCCATTCAGACGGTCCTACCTGCTCGCTGGAGGCCGGCAGCTTGTGTGGGTCCATCGTTAGAGTCTTCAAGTCATCGGTCAGAGTCTGGAGGTGAGTGATCTCCCCGAGCATGGACATCTCCTCCTCCTGATGACGCATAAACACATGGAAGACACTACTTTAAAACAACCTCTGAGGTGAATAAGGTAAAGGTAAATAATCGGTGGAGCGTTGCACAAAGATGCACAAAGATACTGCTGCTTTATTTAATTCTTATACTCATTGGTTTGGATGTGTGACTGACCACGACAGGCTTCAGCATGGAGACGAAGCAGCAGAAGCGACTCCTCTCCTCCACCAGCGCCTTCCTCACCGCCTGCTTCTCCGTCTCCTCCAGCAGCAGGTATTTATCACTGACGTCCTGCATGGCGCTGTCCAGCTGAGGCTGGAGGTCACCGCGGCCTGGACACACACACACACACACACCGGACACACACTTATAAATACATGAAATCCAAGAACACTAGATGAATGGAAAGCTGTCACAAAAAAATGTGAGCGATAGATGTGAAAAAAAGCTCTTTAGTGGCTGCAACTAACAGATTAATTACAAGATTATTTTCTCAATTAAATGAGAAAAGTAAAAAATATTTATCCTTTTTGCTTAAAATGCTTACTATTAAATTATGAAATATGTTAATGAATTAACTGTGAATAAACTAATCTACTTGTGAGAATCTCTCAAGTCAAAGAAAATACTTTAATAATCAATTGTTCTTAAAAAGATCATCTAAATTATTCAAACTCTAAATAACAGAGAAATAAAGCAAAAAAAGAGAACAAAACTGAGTAGTTGCATTAAAAAGACTGAGAAAAAGTTCTAAAACACAAAAAAAGAATTGGAAAATGACATAAGAAAAGAAAAAACTAAGTACAAAGTTTAAGATGTATCACTGAAATGGCCACCAAAATATACATGTTAGATTATTTCTTATCTTCTTCGTTGACAAAGACTTGACCTACTTTCAGTGTGATATTAAAGAAATGTAATCTGGTGCCGAACATCATAATCTAATATAAAGAGACCATGCAGAAGGAGAAATAAAAAGCCTGCAGACGGATTGTTAGCGCTGAAATCTTATCTCCCTTCAGTTCCACTAAACAGCTCTTTAGTTCCAGAGAGAGAACAGCCTGTTCTGAAACCGCAAACACTTGATCTCCTCAAAACAACAGTTAGAGCCTCAAAAACCTAAAACCCACAATTAAAATAAATAAAGGAGATTTCTCTCAAACACCAGCGATTATTCAGTCTGAAACCAACAACCACTGGAATCCAGCTAACACCCAACAAACACTGTTAGTGGGGTCATTAATTATCTGCAGATATTTGATTACAAAATAATCTCAGTTTAATTTGCAGGGAAATTAAGTAAAAGGATTCTGTTGTATTTTTAAACCCCGATTAAATGTTTTAACTCCTTTTTTTCTCCGTGATACACACCCTCTAAAGGATAAGTATGTTTTTTCTCTGTATATTATACAACAAATTGTCAACAAACTCCACAAAAAGTCATAAAAGAGTAAAGAATAAACACAATTACACAGAGCCCTAAAGTGACAAATTAGAAGCTAGAAATAAACCAACAAATCATTTCACTGCTCCTTTCCTCTATCATCTGTTAATCTCATCGTCTATTCTTCAGGACAGACATATAAACAAACATATAATTAAACTTCTTAATTCCTCCAGTGAGACACGAGGCCAACTTCTGTGGTCTACTCCAATTACACACAGAAGTTTTCTTGTTTATGAGGTTATTAAGAAATCTGATTACTGCAGAAAGCCGACTCGGCTACTTAACAGTAAATAAAAAGTAGTTTTTCTTTTAATCACTCTCTTCATCTTTAATCACATTCAGATGAATTCAAAAGGGAACTCCATCCTCCATCTTACATTCGTTCCAACTCATTAGAGATTTCCCTTCTTTTTCTCCCTCTCTCTCTCTCTCATTACATTCATTTCATTCCAATTCAAGTTCAATCCCGAGTTATATTTTCCTCCCTTTGAATCCTCTTCATCCCTCGTAACATTCTTTCCCACTGCAGAGGGAGTTCCTCGTGTTGTAATAACAGGCTGGAAAGTCTCGACCACATCTGAGGTTCCTCAGGGGTCAATCCTGGGTCCTGTTTATTTTGTCTTTAAAAAGGCTCAATTAAAAGCTGGAAGCCAACGACGTCCTTTTGTCGGCCCGAAACAACAGCAACCTCTTGTTTCTTGCTCATAAAAACGCTCGTTTTAGTGCCATGAATCAGACTTATAACTACTTATTCTGAAAGCAGACGACTTGATTTGGTGTTCTCACGTTTTTTTTGCAGCGAAGAGAGCAAACTCTACAGTTTTCTTTACTTATTATTCTTTGTTACAACATGTTATACTATCCTACTGTATGTTGTGCTGTGCTATGTTACTGTACACACTAGCCTGTCATGCTATGCTAAGCTATTGAACGACATATCTATGGTTATGTTATGCCGTTATACTGTAGTTTAACAGAAAATTACATAACAATTTTAATTAAATAGTTTGTAATTTATCAAGAAACAAGAGTAAGTAGTCATACTAATATGAATAATATGTTATTATGTGACTTTAAACACACAGAGTGTTTGGTTAAAGCTTTTCTTATCTGAAGGTTTTATGCGTTTTGCTGTTTTATATTATTGTTAATTTAATATATTTAGCAGTTGAAAGAAAAACATTATAATGAAGACAATCTTTCTGCCCTGACATTCCTTGTTGCTTATCGACCCACAAATATTAAAATATTAATATATCTGTGGTAAAGATAATATTATAAGATGAATCATCTGATGTTTTTCCAGATTGTTGTGTGGTGCGTTGGTTACCATGCTGTGTCACATGAAACAAGCTTTTCTTTTGATGTCTCTAGTTTAGCGTGACGATGCTCTTCTGTTGTGTTCGAGGCTTCGGTTGTGTGAGTCACACAAACATCTAAACAACATGGGAACATATTTCAGCCGACCCACGAGGGCTGGATATGATTTTAAGAAACAGCAGATGTGTGACGGAAAACGTGAGGCTGAAAGTTTCTGTCATAAAATCTCCCTCTTGATTCATCTGTTCGCCTCAACCTGCTACAATAATGTTTTATATTATGGATATATTATAAACCAAACTAAACCAAAAACTGGGGCAATTGTTCCAAAATACAAATACTGAGTATTTCCACACAAAACTAGTAGAGAAAGATTAATTGACGGCAGATAATAAAGTGTCTTAAAAATAATCATGGACAAAAGACATGAGCAAAAAAGTAAGAAAGCGACTTACCAAATACATCAGCTGGACAGAGCAGTGCATGATGGGACATCACAGGATGAGAAGAAAAAGAAAAAAATGATAAAAAACATTCACTTTTAAATATCTTTAGAGGTGTAAAAAGTACTCAGATCTTAAAATAAGTAATATTACAAAAGTAAAAGTCTCAAAGTATCAAAGTATTAGAATTATAGACTTGAAGTACCAAAAGTAAAAAATACTCATTATGCAGTATAATATATACTTTATTATTGAATTATAATGAGTCCATTAATATGTCCATCACTTTAATTTTGCAGCTGGTAAATCTGGAGCTCGTTTAAACTACTTTAAATATTATATATGTGAAATATCTAACAGATTTATTCATAATCTGTATTATTCATCTGACCGACTCAAACCCCAGACGCTCTGTTGGATTGCCCTGTGATAAAATACTTTTGGAGGCGTGTGCACGGACATATTACAGACATTTCTAGAGAAACAGATAAATCCATGTTGTCAGGCTTCATGTGATGTGTTTGTATCTAAAACAAGACAGAGCTATGGGCGGCTAGGGGGCGTGGCTCAGGTGTGTGTGAGACGAGACGGAGAGGCGAGTGTCTTCTAAACAACAATGGCGGCTCCTGAAGAAGGTAGATGCTGCATAACATCAGTTATATCAGAGCTGGAGAGAATTTTTCATAGAAAGAAGAGCTTTTTCTTGATGAAAAAAGTTGTTTCATAGCGACTGGCAACGGTCAGAGTTTGACTGACAGATGGTTCATCCAATAAACTGCCAAGTAGTTTTTTTGAAAGTACTTTCCAGTGACGGCTTCTCTTAGTGGCACAGAACCACTTGAGAATACTTATGGCAGCTAGTCTAGTTTTAATAATGCAGATATTTTATAGAAGTAATGACAGGTTCGGACAAATACATTGAAACATTCGTAAAATATATTGTATATTTAAGTTTGGATAACAGGGATCGACCCTTATGTTACACGACATTAATACCACTAATGATTTAATCATATCATGAATACCACAATAAAACCACTAATTATTAAAACATGACTCACTCCAACCAAACCATTCCCAGCTTTCCAACCCTTTCAAAACAGTGTTATTACAAATGCCATCGTGATGTTGAGGGGTTTTCTTGTTTTGGTTTTGTTAATAATTTCTCTTGAGTGATCAAAGCAGGAAGAGATTGCAAACCTTTCTTTGCTTTCTTCTGCAGCTTCAGAGTGTCTGAGGATCTCTTCTTGATCTCCTGACGGGCCTTCTTGTACTCTGTAGAGAAACACACCCACAAACACACAAACACACACAAACACACACAATAAGAGAAAGATGAACACACAGTGTGAGGCGTGCAGAGAAACTGTAGGAACATATTTCAGGTTAGACATGCAGACGTATGAACACAGAACACAGATATATGACGCATGGTGTCTGCTTTCACTTGTTGTCTGTGTGTTGTGTGTTGTGTGTTGTGTAGACTGTGTTGTGTACCTTTGGCGTGGTCCTTGTCCAGGGTGTTGGCTACTCTCTTCCACTCCTCCGTCTGCTCCTGTAGAGGGTTGATCAGACAGTCCAGAAACACCCTGCCGACACACACAAACAGACACAGACACACACACAAACAGACACACACAAACAGACACACACAAACTGTCAGAAAACAAAAGTAACAAATAATCTGCTACATAATCGAACCTGTAAAAAACATTGAGACAAAAATCTAGCTGGACTGATTTTCTACTTACTTATTCTTTCCCCCCCTTTTTATAAATATTTTTGTTTGATTTATTTTATTTATTTAATAGTGAATAATGTATACAAATAATAATAATAATAATAATAATAATAACAGCTATCAGTTACTTTATTATTATTATTATTACTATTATTATCACTTTTATTTATTTATTTATGAATACATTTATGTATTTTATAGTAAATAATGTTTACAAATGATATTACTAGCTAGTAAGTATCAGGTATTAATTCAAAAAGAAAAAGCTAAATGAAATGAAATGAGGAAAAAAAAAAAATATATATATTTTTTTACACCTTGATTGTAATAAGCTTCCACTTCTTGATCCAAACCAACGCTCTTGAATCCCAAAAAATACTGACTCAGCTAGAGCTTCTCAACTTCTCATTTTTCAGTTTGTCAGTTTGTCTTTCCCTCAGCACTGGGAGAGTTAATGGACTTGTGTAGAGAAAGGGAGATGAAGAGGAGGAGGAGGAGGAGGAGGTGGTTTAATTTTAGGATAAGGTAAATGAGGAAGAGGTGGAAGAAAAAGGGGGAGGATGGGGCGAGGTTCTCAGGCGTCTGATGCCGTTACAACAGGAAGCATGTTTTTTATAATAATGAGGTTAGATGGAAGCAAAGCCTGAACAGGAAGCGAGTGAGATGGAGAATGAGAAGCTGAAGCAGGAAGGAAGAGGAGGAGCTGGTTGCCATAGATGCTACACCTGTTCAACACACACACACACACACACACACACACACACACACACACACACACACACACACACACACACACACACACACACACACACACACACACACACACACACAGATCTACTCACATGGAGAACTGGCGGAGTTTGGCCTCGATGCTGCGGTGCCTCATGCACATCCTGGTGAGGGCTGAGCCGATGTCTCTGGTTCCTCCTGGAAGAGAACGCAGAGACACAATCTGTCAGAGTGTCGCTGTACAAACTCTTTGACTAACGGGTTGAAAACAGCTCAGAACGGAAACTGAAAAATCCCACGATTAGAAATATTAAAGAGCTGCAACGATAAGATGCTCCGTAGAAACATAATCGGCAAATATCTTAAAAATCGATTCATCGTTTAAGTTATTTTTCATGCAGAAATGGCAGAAAATGCTGTTTTCAGCCTTTAAAATATTGATTTTCATGCTTTTATCTGTTTATTATCAATTTAAACGGATTATCTTTGAGACATTTAAACACATCACCTTCGACTCTGAGAAATTGAGTCGAACATTGTTTTTTAGACAAAATGATTAATCGACTAATCTATGAAATAAATGGGCACATTAATCAACAATTAAACACTTCATAACACTTTCTCCAGTTTCACATTAATGTAACAGCTGCAGCAGTTAAAGGTTAAACGTTCCTCTTGTTCTGTTCTATTAAGAGCGTTGTAATAAATGTGTCAGATAGTTATCAGTTTAAATCACAGGTTCTCAACCCTTTTTGTTACTGAAGGCCCATTTATGATCATTAGAACCTTCTCTAAATGAGAAACAACATAACATTATAACAAAAAAAGAGAGAATTAAATGTGCAGTTAATTTGTGATATGCCTCTGTACTGTACTAACTTAGCATTCACACCAACATTCATACACCAAAGGCACAACCTTCTGGATAAATTCAGGGTTAAGCGTGTTGCCAAAGGACACATCGACATGAAATGGGGATCAAACTGCCGATGTTCTCATTGAAGGATGACCCGCTCTGCCTCTGAGCAGAAAGCCACTCATGTATTCAGGGTCAAACGCTTTGGAGCTTTTACTTTTGCAGGGTTGTTTAAAAAAAAAGGATCCAATTTGTATCTCTGACGGTGACGTCTAGCTAACTGTGAAAACACGTTATGTTTGATATTTAACACATTACTGGACATGGAAGTTATGCTACTTTTTTTTCTATTTATGTGAATTATTCAGTACATTTAGAGATAAAAATAACTTAATTACCCCAAAAATTATGTTTCTTAAATAAATAATAAATTTAATCTAACCGTGTAAACAAGAACAGCTGATTTAAATGATCGGAAAATGAGTTGGACTAAATAAAAAATACATTAAAATCCACATTTTTTTAGTTTTTAATTCTATTGATGAGCTAATAGGACGCCAGAAGAAAAAGAGACAATACGTTTGATAACTTTTTGTTGAAGAAGTCAGAAGTCAGAGGTCAGAGGTCGCTGATAGCGACTTGTTCTGAATGTGTCCCTTGCTCAAGGGCACTCCAGCTCGGTGGAGTGGAGCCCGTTAGAGAGCCGACTGTCAGAGCAGCAGAAGCTCCACAGGAAACCGAAGGTACCAGATGGTCGTCCTCTCTCTCTCTCCCCAAAAGAGCACTCCCTCCTGGGGGAAAGTTCAGCAGACCTCAGCCTGTCGGCCTGGAGATCCAACGTCAACCTCCAACGCACACACTCACACAATACTCTCTCCTAAAACCTTTTTTATACAAATACTGAAGAGAAAATTCACCTTCAACATTCATCATATCTATGTCTTTGATTTTGTACATTTTTCTATTAATTTCTGACAGTTTGTCCTATTTCATCAATATGTTTTATTGATTTACTCAGTTTCTCTTTATGGTCTTCTACTTATTCGTCTAGGGAGTGTTTAATGTCAATGAAGGGTCCCTGTGAGTATTATACATGAGTGTGTGTGTGTGTGTGTGTGTGTGTGTGTGTGTGTGTGTGTGTGTGTGTGTGTGTGTGTGTGTCTGGGTGGGGTAGTGAGCACTGCATTGCACCACTGACACCTCTTCCTCTCCTCTGCTCTTCCCTCTCTCCACATGTCCTCCTCTTCCTCTCTCTCTCTCTTACAAGAGAAAAAGGAGGGCAGAAACTAAGAGAACATCTTCCTCACCTTCATGTAAGAGTGATTTAATATTAATGTATATATGACCTGGATGTATCATTCATATGCTTGTTGACTGAGGACAAAGACGTGTTAAGTCATAAAAGACAAAAACATTTCATGTACAAATGCTTAAAACCAATCGTCTAAATAAATTGTATTAATCTAGTCGTCATTGTGTACTGCATTCCTGTTTGAAAACTTGGGGAAAAGTATTTAGTGCAAAACGTCCTGTTTGTAGTTGTTGTGGTGATGATTATATCAACAGGTGAAGTCTGATGTTGAAGTATAAATAAAGAGTATATCAGATTCATACTTTGTACATGATTTACTGAATATATACCTGTATTCACCTTCTGTCTGAAGCACCACATTGAGCGCCTGTCTCTTTAAGAGCCCCCCTCCATGTGACATAGGAAGGGGAGTCAAATGTGATTGGCTTATACGATCATTAAAAATACAGTAACGATACTGAAAATTACAATAAAGTACCGATATTGTCAAATATTTGACATAAATCTCTTTACAGTGTACAGTCAGGTTTTCAGAAGGACATTTTGGGGTTTGTATCTGAGTTTTCTGACCCCTGAATCTTTGCCCAGTACACCTTTTCTTCAGATGAACATCTGGGCGTCATCTCTTCTCACTCCAAACACTTTCCCTGCACTCATCCTGCATCCCCACCTCTCTCTTTACACCTCCTCTCTCCTCTTCCTCTCTCTCTCTCGTCTTACACCATCGACCCTCCTCTTTTCCCTCCCTCTTCCTGCTCTCTTCTCACCTTTACACGAGGCGTTACATCCTCTCTTCTCACCTCGTTTTCCTCCTCTCTGCTGCGCTCCTCTGAGAAACAAGGTGTGATACTTCTATATCAGTCCAGGCTGACTTCCCATCAGCCATTGGGGCCACGTGAAACCCTCTGCAGGCCGACAGTACTCAGTGTTTATGTTGCTAGTGGCAGGAAACCGGTATCTGGAGAAGCTTTTTCTACTAAAACGTGTAAAATCTGACATATAGAGGAGTCGAAGATGCTCCAACGCTGCAGCCTGAAGGTGTTTCCACAACATTTAAAGTCCAGGTACATCAACAAGAGAACAAAGATGGACTCAAATATCTAAAAAATAATCTAATATTAAGTGTTATGATTCATATTCAAGCCAAGAGTTACAATTCGAGAAGAATATTTCCAGCTGTGTGACATTATTTTACTCAACAAATGACAACATAACATTTTGATATCAGTGCTGCCCTTCCAGCCACAAAGGTTGATTCAATCATTTTATTATTAAATGTTTTAAATAAGTAAATGGAAATTTGTAGTAATTTTGATATAACTTCAAATTAAGTTTTAAAATTCTTGTATTCTTTTTCCCAACTCGTGACGTCGAAGCCGCTCTAGTTCAACACGAGCTTCCACCAGATTATTTATAAAGCACATTTCATTACACGTAAACTAAAAGTGCTTTACTTTTTCGGACAAATATACAAATGTAGGCATTAGTATTTGAATAAAGTGGTAAACATAAGCATAAAAAAACATGAAAAAATCACTTTTTTGCAATGACTGTCTACCACAAATACACATTATTTTATATCTTATGTTATGTTTTAAATTCCCTTAATGCTTTTCCTATCCTTCCTTTTTTATGTTGAAGGAAGCTTTATATCTAAGATTATCATTGACAACGACTGCTTCTCTGTAATTGTTGTGCACATGACGTTAAGCAAATACTTTAAATGAGTTTCTGTGTGTGTGTGTGTGTGTGTGTGTGTGTGTGTGTGTGTGTGTGTGTGTGTGTGTGTGTGTGTGTGTGTGTGTGTGTGTGTGTGTGTGTGTGTGTGTGTGTGTGTGTGTGTGTGTGTGTCCACGTCAGGATCAGAAACTTGATCATTTCAACAAAAACTGCTGACTGAAGTGTAAAAGGAATCTGATCCGATTCAGTATTTTCTCTTTCTGCCAAGAAGCTGCCTGAACAAGTTTCCAGCGACACATGAAGCTGCTCAGCCTGAATATTTCTCCAGCTGAGTCGGTGGTAATCGCTAACGGCAACAAGGTAACACAAGATGTATTTCTACCTTCAATTCTAGTCTCGTAACTGTCTCAATCAGTTCATTCATTTTGTCCAAAATAGATCCTTTTTAATGCTACTGTTACTGGGCCTTAATTATTAATAATAACAATAATAGTGACAATAATCAAAACAAAAATTATAATAAAAATTATAATAAAAATTATAATAAAAATTCCAAAATATATATTTTTTCAATGATGCTGTTACTGGGCCTTAATACAATAATAATAATAATAATAATAATGATAATAATAATAATAATAATAATAATAATAATAATAAAATATTATTATTATAATACATATTCCAAAATAGACTCTTTTAAATGATGCTGTTACTGGACTTTAATAAATAATAATAATAGTAATAATAACAACAACAATACAATTAATAAAACTTTAAAAAAATGATGTCTTTCAAAGTTAAAAGAACCAAACTATGAAAAACGGACAATAAAGAAAAAAACATTAGAATAAATAATTCCAAACATGAACTAATTAATTCAAATTAAATTGATCTAAAACGCTGAAATACAGAAAAGAGCTTCAGTTTCATGAAAACTGACTTGTGGCATTAATAAAAATATCACTGTAGTGATTGTTTAAGTTAATAAATCAGTTTAACAAGTTCAAATGTTTGGTTTTTAGTAAAATGATACAACTTAATGTAGTTTGGGATGTGTTAACAATAGTGATTTTTTTTTTCTGTCTCTATTTGGCAGTTTAATACTAAAAATTAGAGCAGGGACATGAAATAAGTTGATTCTTTTTTTTTTAATGTGAGTGAGTTCCTGTCCTGGTTTTAGCAGACTAGTTCGGTCGATTAGTTCCTGGTCAATTCAGCTGATTGACCCGACTGTGTGTGTGTGTGTGTGTGTGTGTGTGTGTGTGTGTGTGTGTGTGTGTGTGTGTGTGTGTGTGTGTGTGTGTGTGTGTGTGTGTGTGTGCGTTGACTGACACTGAGACCCGATTGACCTAAATTCAGTGGGACAGAGCAGCGTCTCTGTCTGAGCTGCAGCTGCAGACTGAACGGCCTGGAGGCTCCGGCTCATCTGCATCTGAGACCCAGCTCGAGCCGCTTCAGACCCTCAGAGGAAGTCCTGATCATGTCAGCGAGCAGCAGAAAGAGATTCAAGTCTGAACGTGTTCGTGACAGGATGAACTTTCTAGTAATTTCCCTTGTGTCTGTTTGTGCATGAAAAAAACTAATTTCCCCTGAAGTTTGTCTCAAATCTGCGACTGCATTTATTGATTTATGTCCAATTGTGAGTCTGAACAACTGAGTATTCCACTGATTTAACACTCTTATAACATTGACAGTAGGGCTAGTCAATGTATGGAAAATATATTAAATCAATATTGTTATTTGAGACTAGTGATCGTGTTAGAATTTGAATATTTTAATACTGCAAAAGTATTATCCTTGTTTTTAAAGGCTGCATTACAGTCAAATTATGTTATTTACTGAATTTGCTTGACAGTGGTAGCTGTGCTTTTATTTGCTTTGACCCACTTAGTCATTATATCAGCATTACTGATAATTATTCATCAAAAATCTCAACGGTCAACCCTACAGAAGCATTGTGTTATCGTTGTATTTGTTTACAATTTTTGGGGATATGTCATTTTCTCCATATCTATCAGTCTTAATTGTCAAACTCATAATCAACATTTGTTAAAAAAAGTTTTAGAATCGATGCAGCAGAATTAGAGATATTGTGTCTTTTACTCTATTTGTTCTTCTTCCTTGTCGAAACCTGCAGCCTACGTTACCCACAATGCAAGGTGATTCAGGTGAGTTATGCTAGCAGCGGCTAATGTAGCATTTAGCCCCCAGCAGAGATAAAGCAACGGCCTACAGAGGTCTCACTTCTCTCTAACTCCACACCTCTAGCTTTTTGTAGTTTTTAACCGAGGCGTCACTTATCAGACTTCACATAGCTCCATCTGGATACACTGGGATTTGTAAAACCAGTGGAGGTTCCCAGTGAGAGAGAGAAAGACCTTGAGAACAAATTAATGCAAGCAGCTTTGATTTTTCTCAAATTCTCAGCATGTAATTATTAAAACTGCATCAATACGAGGTTGTTTTTGTTTTTCTAAAAGGCTCTTATTAAATAAAATGTATTGAATATTATTATTAAAGGTTAAACTACAGTGAAGAGAGCTTCCAGCAGGACTGTGAGTATAATCCAGCCGTCAGAGTCTGATCGTAACCTTAATTTAATAAGTTGCACACAGTGATCTGACGTCTCTCAAAGAGTGTCGAGCTTCACGGTGAACAGTCGTGACCCGGAATCTGAGACTGGAATCTATAAACCGGCCTCCCGACTGGGATGTGAAGTCAGCCGTCACATCCCAACAGGAGCCGCTCCACACAAGCACTGGTGGAACTGGGCTGAGGAACCGGAGCAGCTGAAGACACAGACACACACACACACACACACACACACACACACACACACACACACACACACACACACACACACACACACACACACACACACACACACACACACACACACACACACACACACACACACACACACACACACACACACACACACACACAGCGGGACAGACAGTGAATCACTGTCCTGTATTGGGAGACTATATTTCTCGCCTTGTTGCTACAGGGAGGTTACAACTGCAGAGCTATTTTTGAGAACTGGAGCATGATGGGAAGAGGAGAGAAGAGGAAGAAGAAGAAGAAGAAGAAGAAGAAGAAGAAGAAGAAGAAGAAGAAGAAGAAGAAGAAGAAGAAGAAGAAGAAGAACAGAGGACGGGATGAAACTATAGAAAGCAAGAATATATAAGAAGACAGGAAGAACACAAGAAGACGGTTTTGTTCAGTGGTCACTACTGTACTCTGGCTGTCACTCAAACTGTGTGGGCGGGACTTAGACATCTTGCTTTGCCCTTCAGGTGTTTTCAGGTTCTAGGTGACGAGGATAAGAAGATGTAAAGAAGGAGAAGAAGGAGAACAAAAAGAAGAAGGAGGAAAATGAGGAGGAGGAGAAGAAGAAATAAGGAGGAAGAATGAATAGAAGTTAAAGAAGAAGAAGAAGAAGAAGAAGAAGAAGAAGAAGAAGAAGAAGAAGAAGAAGAAGAAGAAGAAGAAGGACAGAGGAAGGGATGAAATCTTAGTTAGGAAGAAGAAGCAGAAGAAGAATGTTTAGTCTGTAGCTGTCACTCAAACTGTGTGGGCGGGACTTGGACTGCTTTCGTTGCCCTTTTCTGTTGAGGTTTTTTCAGTTTCTAGTTGACGCTCTTTTATTTGTGTTCTGTGACTCTTCAACAGGTGAAACCACGAAAACAAACATGTAAAGCCCTCAAATCCAGACCACACACACACACACACACACACACACACACACACACACACACACACACACACACACACACACACACACACACACACACACACACACACACACCAAAATAAACTGAGATAGAGAACCATGATGGTTGTGGGTTGCCACCTAGAAGGAGAAGAAGGAGGAGGAGAACAAGAACATGAACAAGAAGCAGAAAAGGGAGGATGAGAAGAAGAAGATAAAGAAGAAGATCAAGAAAAAGGAGAAAAATGAGGAGGAGGTGGAACACAAGAAAGAGAAGAAGAAGAAGAGGAAGAAGAAAAAGGAGGAAGAAGAAGTAGTTCAAGAAAATGAAGAAGGTGAAAAGGGAGGAGATGAGGAAGAAGAAAAAGTAGAAGGAGAGTGAGGAGTAGAATAAGGAGAAGGAGGAGAAGAAGAAGAAAAAGGAAGAGATCAAGAAAAGGAGAAAAATTAGGAGGAGGAAAACAAAAGATAAGAAGAAAAAAGAGGATGAATAAAGGAGAAGTTCAAGGAGATGAAGAAGGAAAAAAGGGAGGAGGTGAGGAAGAAGAAAAAGGAGGCGGACTAGAAGAAGGAGGAATTGAAGGAAGATGAAAGAGAAGAAAAGAAGATGAAGAACTTCATTTGGACGACACAAAGCATTCCTATCTTCATGTTTTCATGGTCTGATCTCGGTTATATTTCATCATCACTTTAACACAATAACATAAAAAGTTTTGATGTTTTGATGTCACAGTTTGCTGCAGTCTGATTGGCTGAACTGCCGGCAGCATTAACCAATCAGGTTAATGGCCAAACAGCTGCATAGCGTTGCTCGGTGGTTGCATCAGTCAGCATCTCTCTCTCTCTCTCTCTGTGTGTTCATACATCCACAAGGTCACTCTACCTCTTATATACGTCTCACGTGTCAACAAGCAGAACGTGTTGCTGTCGTCCGTCTCTTTAATGGTGAACCATGAAACACAAAGCTAAAGCTAATTAGCAACACGAAGCTGCATTCAGACTTCTGTTTAACAGGAATTACAACTCACAGAAACTGGTTTCTTTATGAGAGCTTTAAGATAGAAAAGGGAGAAGAAGAAGAAGAAGAAGAAGAAGAAGAAGAAGAAGAAGAAGAAGAAGAAGAAGAAGAAGAAGAAGAAGAAGAAGAAGAAGAAGAAAAAAGCCCTCTATTACTTATTATTGATATTATTAATAATTTTACTTTTATGTTTGGTTGTTGTTATTCTTATTAATATAAAAAAAATACAATAAGAGTAAAAAAGAATTACTCTTTTTTAAGTTTTAAGTTTTAGCAGACTAGTTCGGTCGATTAGTTCCTGGTCAATTCAGCTGATTGACCCGACTGTGTGTGTGTGTGTGTGTGTGTGTGTGTGTGTGTGTGTGTGTGTGTGTGTGTGTGTGTGTGTGTGTGTGTGTGTGTGTGTGTGTGTGTGTGTGTGTGTGTGTGTGTGTGTGTGTGCGTTGACTGACACTGAGACCCGATTGAACAACGCGAAAATGTTCACATTTATATAACCAGACTATATAATTAACAAATCATACAGGCTTCTCTTTCTTAATATAGTTGTAGGGACGGTTAGTGAATTAATAATGCAACAATAAATACAACATTTAGAATTGATGTGAAGTAACGAGAACCAATAGATGTCTCGTTTTTTACCACTAAACAGCTTTTAGAGTGGAAGGACTTCATGCATGTTTCTCAATCACTCTGATGAACAATTAATCATTCATACTATGTCAGGAACAAATCCATGTTCAATAACCTTGTACCTTTAGATTCTTAATTATATACATACAGATATCCCACCTTCCTCTCATACATAAAGTATCCTGTTACAACCTTTCCATATGTATTCAAGCATCTTTGCACTTTTATCTCGATTTCATTGTCATTGTTTTTATGTTTTTCTGTTCACATATATATACGTTTGCATTTTATATCTAAGTGTACGTAATAGTTAAATGTTTATGAACATGTTTCTCTTTAAACTTGTTTATTTGTCATTTCCTGAGTATTTAGTGATACAGATTCCTTGTATGCATACACAAACATGGCCAATAAAGCTGATTCTGGTTCCGATGAGTCGACGTCATGAATCAATTCAACCCGATGATGCAATCTGTGAATATTCCATTTCCTCATTTGGAGAAAAACGTCGACAAACAGTCTTAAACATCTGATTTGAGAAACAAATCAAATGTTCTTGCAGTCAGTACGTAAAGCCTCGTTGGCCTTCTCCTTTGAGAGGGTCACCGGTACATGTGAGGTGGGAGGTTCTTTGGCGAGCCCCGTTAGAGGAGTAAACTGAATTCCTCAACGTTCCTCAGAGGTCGACGAGGTCGTACGGTCCTGGAATACCACACACAGAACCGGGAGGGGAGCAGTCCAGAGATGCCAGTCTTAGGATTCCTTCTGCAGCATGTGTGTGTGTGTGTGTGTGTGTGTGTGTGTGTGTGTGTGTGTGTGTGTGTGTGTGTGTGTGTGTGTGTGTGTGTGTGTGTGTGTGTGTTGTGTGAGGGGGGGTTTACAGTACGGTCTTAGGATTCTTTAAATAGGCGTCCTGGGAATGTCTCCCCTCTCTCATTACGTGCTGTAGTTACTGATGTATCAGTTTGCTGCTGTCGGGAATTTTTACTATCACGTCTCCAAACATGACGGACGATGCTACATTTTAGGATTTCTTGTTTTATAACTCCTAATATTTAAGTTTGAGTCTCTGGATCCCCAAGTTTATGGATCACACATGCAAACTTTCTCTAATCAGTCCGGTTTCGTACATTTCTGTTGAGCTGTTATAGCCGGTATCCTGGTGGGAGCGCTGGTTGTCATGGACACCGATAACTGTCAATCATCAGCAGTGAGACAGCTGCCGTCCTGTCAGCTGCTGAGAATCAATGAGCTGCTGCAGGTAGAGGACAGAGATTATATGTGTTTATGTTTTAAGTGGCTGCATTAAAAAGATTTGGTCACGTTTTCACCGTTAATCTCAAACAGGTGAAAACGACTCTGAAGGTTACGTCACCACCAGAGTTTATCAGCCTGAACGGGTGGAGGTTTGGATTTGAGACTAAAGTTGGTGGTGTTTTTATTTGTTGTCTTTGGTATAATTAAGTTATATTTCTGAGTTGGGTTTCAAATAATCAAAAGACTTCATGTACTTGTGTTTAGGTTGTTCAGTAATGTTAAATATTATGGTAAATTGAGTGCATCCACACGATTTTGGATTTAAGTTAAAACAAAAAGAATCTTTGTGATTTTTACAGTTAGGAAACAAACATGTTTAATGTAAGAAGAATATTCTTCAGTGGCCTCACATTTAAAAAAGCCGTTGAGAAAAAAACATTTCCCATATTTCAGAAGTTCTGTACATTGAAGAAGTAAAGCCAATGTTTGAGAAAAAAACAAAGTTTGAGTATCATCAGTCATAATATCAGTCATAAATGTGGGGTTAAGAATTAAAATGTTACAATAAACATGTGTTATTTTTAAGGTGTAGCGTCATTATGTTGGACTAATGAAAAATATTTGTGTATCACTGAACGGAATCGGAAAATTCGGACTTTATTCAGACAGTGTTGAACTTTTATCTGAAACATTATTACTGTTTTCCTCTAAATTATCAGAAAAAACAAGATTATTATGGAAACTTTATTTGTCAATTAACCATTAACATCTACTTATACTGCCAACTATTCAACAGGTCATTTTCAGAATTAAGTAATTCATTTTTCATCCTATAAAAGATCAAATACGATCATTAACAATTTAAGGTAATGTCTTTAAATCCCTTGTTTCGTCCCGCCAACAATCAAAACAAAGGTTTTCAAGTAACAACGATGTTAAACAGAATAAAAACACTTAACTAAAGTAAGAAGTACAAAGTTTTGCACATGTTTACTGCATATGAACCGCATTTGCATTATCACTTGTCTCGTTATCTCTCTCATGATTCCGTGAACTTTAAAAACACACGGCGGCAGATTTATCCGCCTCCGAGGAGCTCAGGAGGAATATTTATGGAGACGTTCATGAGCAGCTGAGAAAACACAACCAACGACCAACTGGCTCAGAGGAGGACACGGAGACAAACCCACCTCCCATCCATCACACACACCGTCAGACACTCCCTCACACACACACACACACACACACACACACACACACACACACACACACACACACACACACACACACACACACTTATGAGACGGGTGGAGACACGTTTCTATCAGAGGAACTGGAATGCAGAAACAAAAACTCTCTGATATCAGAGGCTCTTTAATCCCAGCGTTTTAAAACAACGTCCAGCAGCCTCCACGAGTCTCAGCCAACACACACACACACACACACACACACACACACACACACACACACACACACACACACACACACACACACACACACACACACACACACACACACACACTTTGAACTGAGATTAAAACAAAGTAAAGGGAGCGTTTGATTTGTTTGACCCGAGCTCCCCCCCCCTCCCTCCTGAGCAAAACCAGAGCTCTTATTTCACCGCTAATCTGTAGTCTGAAAACGTTGGCAGGCTGACTGTGAACACCCCGTGCACTCTGAGTGTGTTGGTGTGTGTGTGTGTGTGTGTGTGTGTGTGTGTGTGTGTGTGTGTGTGTGTGTGTGTGTGTGTGTGTGTGTCAGAGAGCTGCACCTGAATGCTAAAAGCTTGCCATCACATCACAGTTCAACCTCGTCTGCAGAGATGCTGCGTAGATTGCTGAAGTCTCAGTGAAAGAAGGACTCCAAAATGACCAAATAGTGTAAAAGAACGACGCATCGGTAGTCACCTGAAGTATACACAGCTGTACTGGGGTTGTTATTCTCGATATAAACTATAAATGACAAACTCACCTAACTTCAGTTTCTCTTTAAACTAGTATGGCCTCCTCAGTGGCTTATTAAAATGGTTGAAATCATAATTTGTGTGATAAATTTGTTAAAAATAAGGGAATACGTATTTGGAATTTGGTCTCTGAAACCAAGAGCCGACACTCGATAACAGATTAATAACCGTTAATAGAAAAGATAAGTGCTTTGCATGCAGGAAGCTGTGGTTGAAGTGCTAACAAGCCACAACGTTAACCAATGCACAAACCAGACGGACAACTCAGAATCTGATGCTTCCTGTGTTAAAGCTGCATTCTCTCTCCTGTCCACCAGGGGGCGACTCCTCTGGTTGTATAGAAGTCTATGAGAAAATGACTCTACTTCTCTCTTGATTTATTCCCTCAGTAAACATTGTAAACATGAGTTTATGGTCTCAATCTCTAGTTTCAAGTCTTCTTCAATACAGCATGATGTTCATTTAGTAAACGATGCTCCATTTAGAGTCAAACAGATTTCAAGATTGCGACGGCGAAATCATCAAGGCATCAAATCGTCAATCCACAAAAAAGTAAACATTTAGTCACGGGAGTCACACCTGGTTGATACATACAAAGTCAAGCTAACGCAAAGCTTGCTCTTTTCCTAAACCTTACAAGTGGTTCCAACATGTGGAGTTTATTGTATATTTCTGCATGTAACGAGTACTTTACCATCTTTTTCTAAACCTAACTAAGTCGTTTCTTGTGAAGACTGAGTGCATTTAACGAGCAAAGAATTGACACCTGTTGCTGGAAAACCCAAGATAAAAGAGGAGTGACTTTTACGTTAGCTGTTAGCTCCGTTATTTAGCCAAGCAGGACGGTGTTAACAGCTAGCAGCTAACGTTAACTTGCTCTCCTTCTGCAGATTCCAACACAGATTCATTGTGTACGATGCAGCATTATGGAGGAAATGCATCACTGAGACGACAGAGAAACGAGGAACACGACCGTCATGCTTTTAATCATTTTGGCACACACTATCGGTTCTCGTGATATCCGTTCTGTATGTTTACGTAGTGTTCATAAGTGACCAACTGTCCTAAGAGAGTATTATTTTTGTGTCATTCATTGTGTTTTTCATAAATTAAAAGCAGAAAGAAGCAGCAAAAAAAAATCATATTCAATGTTAAAAACATCCAAAAGCTTCCAGCTCCTCCAAAAAGCTGAGCTGTGAGTTCCCCCTCACATTATTCATCATTAATTCATCTAAAAGTCTCGGCTGTAATTATCGACAGTAACCACGGCAACGTGTTGACAGTAAACACAAGAGTGCAGAACAGAAAAGCTTTCAGAGAGAAAAAAGAGAAACAAAAGACGTAATAACTTAATAACTGAGGGAGGGAAGGTGTACTTTATCACACACACACACACACACACACACACACACACACACACACACACACACACACACACACACACACACACACACACACACACACACACACACACACACACACACACACACACACACACAGCTGACTATTACATCCTTTTAAAGACTCCTTGGAGAAAAGAAACTGCAAGTCTAAAGAGGTAAAAGAGGTAAAGTTCAGCAGTTCCACAACAATCATTTTGTCTTTAAAGTGTCAGAACATTGAAGACTTTAAAGAGCCAGAGGACAAATAAACACAATATATTTAGTTTACTATAAAATAAGAGAAAAGAAAACAGCAAATTCTCCCATTTGAGATACTGGAACCGAAAATATATTATATGATATTTTTGCTTGAAATATGACAAATGAAGAGGAAATTCCTTGTATGTGAAAAGCTACTTTGCAGTAAACATGATTCTGAATAATCGATCATTTTCTGTCTGTAAACTTTTTGATTTATCAGATAATTGTTTACGCTCTACAGACATGACTTTACTTTTTAAATGTATTGTTTCAACTAAATAAGTACATTTCATTTAAATATTTTTTTCCATAATATAAAGTGTGTTCTTTAAAATAAAGATTTTTTTAGAGATAGTTTCCTGCATCCTATTTCAGATAAGAATTTTTTTTTTGTGTGGAAAAATGACACATCGAACTGTGTTTTAAGATACTTTATAAAAAAGGAAATGAAAATATTTAAAGAAACAGAAGATTCTATTCAAGTTATTTCTATAATTTCTATTTTGTGATGCTGAGATGAACATCTAATGATGATACTGTAGCTTCAGGTGTGTGTGTTGTGTCAGTAATGAACTGTGTGGGAGGTCTATGTTGACGGTAGTGTTTTCAGGTGTGTGTGTGTGTGTGTGTGTGTGTGTGTGTGTGTGTGTGTGTGTGTGTGTCTGTCTGTCTGCTACCAAAAGCCTGTCCGGGCAGCTCTCTCGCTCTTCTGTGATTGGCTGTCGCCTGTTGAACCAGACACACTTTGATCCTCCCATCACACACACACATCCCATCAACACACACACACACACACACACACACACACACACACACACACACACACACACACACACACACACACACACACACACACACACACACACACACACACACAGCTCTATTCTCTAATCCAACAGGAGTCAAATGTAAATTATTAAAATGTTATATTTCTTAGTATAAAAAACTTGTTTGAACTCAGTTTTTTTGAGGTGCTGTTTTGGTATCTTACCAAAATACTGAAAGCATGATGACAACACTCAGAACTAAATATGAATCTGATACCACATGATTCTACTACAAACAAACACACCAAACAAAAGAGTATTTCCTCTCTCTCTCTCTCTCTCTCTCTCTCTCTCTCTCTCCATATCTAAGAAATACACCAACAACTATTCACATTATTAAAGCTACGTTGAACTGCTTTTACAGGCGTCATGCTGAACACAGAGAGGAGAGGAGAGGTTATAAAAATGTAAATATTCAAAATCTATATCATTTTTTTCAAATACTTGGAGAAATATTGTGTAATTATGATTCCATTGTTGTCCAATTTTTGTAAAATAAACTATCGAAGAAATACAAGCAGCTTTATTATGATTTAGGGCTTTATAGTTGTGTTACATAAGTGCAAAAATGAGGCCACAGAGAGTGAAATGTGGGGTTGAGAGGTTTAAGTAAAAAATAAATTCCAGCTGTTGTTTTTGTCATGAATACTTTCCCACAGAACAAGAATATTACTCTGCAAAAACGCGAAAAAAGCTTAATATGTCTGAGCTTTTGCACCACGATTAAAAGCATCAACCAATCACCAGATTCTACCTTTCACAATAAAAGCCCAAGACATATGATATGAAGGCCTCACAGCAGAGAGTTCATCTCTGCAGTGTGAATTATTAAACAGCTGCTCGACCTTTACGAATGGATCTGACCTCCTGCTGGTCACCTTCGCCACCACAACCACCATAACCACCACCACCACCGCTCTCAGGAGGGACGAGCATCAAACCACCGGGCTCTCTCTCTTTTTTACTTCACTTCTGAGTAACTCTTTAATATTTATTTTATTTTTTACATCCTTCTAGTTTGTTTCATCTTTTTCCTTTTCAGGATTGACTCTTTTTTATCAACCATTTTCCTCAAGAGAAGCATGAAGATACAGGCTGAAAGAATAAACCTACATGAATTAACCTCGTGTTACAACCATGTCCGTCCCTCCTCGTCTTCCTCCACTGAGACCTGCACAGGCCGAGTCCAGGCCTGCAGAGGGAGCGCTTAATTATTCTCTCTCATGCTCCCTCAGATGGGTGGGGCCTCATTACTAATTAGTAGCCGTTTGTGCAGGGGATGAAAAGAACACACACACACACACACACACACACACACACACACACACACACACACACACACACACACACACACACAGCCTCACCTGCTGGGCGTCCTGGTTAATAATTCAAACACACCCTCTGGCTGACTCACAGACAAACAGCTGGTGTATCTCTATAGAGACACATTATTATGAGAAATAAAAGATTATCTGGTCTGATATAACAAATCATCACCAACTAGGTTTATTGTTCTTAGTTTTTGGCAATAAAAGTTAAATGTTTTTGCAATTTCCATTTTGTTATATTTTTTATTTTATGTCCTTATTTAAGAAATTTTAAGTAAAAAAAATATATATATATGTATGTTTTTTAGACTATAATATCTGTTTTTATTCCACTTTGTTATTTTCTGGGATTTATTTGAAAATAAAAATATTTTGTAAAAAAAAAAAAAAAAATATACACAAAAAGTTATTATTATATTAATTAATTTTATAAAAAATACTGCTTTATTTTTCGTAAAATAAAAAAATACTAGACCCGCAGTGATTAATTGTCAACAACATATTAATCACCAATAATTTTTGAAATCGATTAATCCATAAATATGAATATTTTCTGTTTTCTTTATTCCTTTATGACAGTAAACTGAATACCAGCTTTTCACATGACAGAGATGAAATATGTTACATCCCAGCTGTGTGTGAGCAGGCATAACACTGGTGGAGAACCTCTCCCAGTAGATGCTGTTCTCCACTGCTGGTTCTGTACGCGGAACCGTGTCTCCATTCATTTGCATTAATTAGACGTACAGAACGTCTACATGCTCTCTCCGTGTGTGTGTGTGTGTGTGTGTGTGTGTGTGTGTGTGTGTGTGTGTGTGTGTGTGTGTGTGTGTGTGTCTCTCACATTCTCTGTGACGTCAAAGCAGGCAGCTGCTGCCGTTGCCGCGGCGACGCCATACCATAATGAGGCCCTTTAAGACCACACACTGCTGCAGGCAGTCAGTTCAGTTATGCTCTCATGAAGAAAACACCTGACTGATCAGGTTTATCTTCTTTTATCTGCAGAAATCTACAATCACGTGATTAATCACTTTGTTATTTCCAATGTATTAATTATGAAGTTTGTCTATATATTTTTACCACAAGTATTCATATAAATCAATAAATAACACTACCACTTTTGTCCATAGGGGCCGCCAAATCAATACAAAATGAAAGTTCCTCGAAGTAGCTTTAACTTAAAGAAAAATAAAAAAAACATCACTATATCATCAACTTCCATACATCAAAAAGTGACCTGACATTAATCACATTTACATGTACATATAATAAAATATGCCCAATGTGAAAGTTCACTCTAATTTACGCACTCATTTTCAATTTCACAGATATGTCATGATCTGATCCTGAATTATTAATCCTTGTATGATTTATGTTTCGTTATAAAATATTCAATGTAACACATCAATCCCTTATTTCCATCTTTTAGTCCCTTTCTTTGCCTCTTATACAAACAGACAGAAATAAATCTTTCCATCACTGGCTGCTTGTGAAATTCTACAGAGAGCTGAAAAGCTTGATGTGAAGTTCAGAGGAAATGTGAGATGGTTCAAAGTAAAGCAGCGACTGACAGCGAAGCTCCGGTTTCCTACTGGACCCTGAAGTATGGGAGCACATAGCTACTGTGTGAGTGGTATACAGTAAAATGAGGGTATGAACATTATTAATATGAGCATTAAAAGAAGCATCATGACAATTAAAAGAGATAAAAAAAAGAGTATTAAGCTGTATGTCTTAAAGCTGCATTCTCTCTCCTGTCCACCAGGGGGCGACTCCTCTGGTTGTATAGAAGTCTATGAGAAAATGACTCTACTTCTCTCTTGATTTATTCCCTCAGTAAACATTGTAAACATGAGTTTATGGTCTCAATCTCTAGTTTCAAGTCTTCTTCAATACAGCATGATGTTCATTTAGTAAATGATGCTCCATTTAGAGTCAAACAGACCATAAAGCAGGGGATGCTTTAGGGCGGGGCTACACACTGATTGACAGGTCGACACCAGAGACGTATACGGCGTCTCTACGTCACTCCTCCACATTTCAAATATGGTAACTTCTGTTCTTTGGTTGCAAAAAAATAACAACATGGCGACAGCCGTAATCCAAGATGGCGACGGCCAAAACGATGAACTCGAAGCTTCAAAACATCAGTCCACAAACGTCAACTTCTTATATTCTGTCATCTATGTGTCATCTAAAAAACCACATCACTGTTTCTCTTCACTTTAGGTACCAAAGAAACAGCTGATGGTGTAAATATAAATATATACAAATATTTTCTGTGTGAACCTCTGATCTGACCTTGATGAAAACCCTAAAGTATGTTCTGCCATGTGGACACTGCAGATATGACATCACTCACCTGCGACTGAGATGATATCATTAAATGACAAGCTGCCAAAGGAGGCCATCTGTGAGGACACACACACACACACACACACACACACACACACACACACACACACACACACACACACACACACACTAACACACACACTGCAGATACTGACTGCAGCAGCATCCACAGGGACCCTGTTCTTTTCTAACTTACATTGCTTTGTCAACAATACTTGGTACAAGCTGTGTGTCATGTTTACAACCGTCAAAATGAAATCACTTCCTGTCTCTCAATGTCAGTCATCCTTGAGAAGATTCTTTTTTCTCCCGTAGAGGACGTGAAGCTACGAGACGACACAGAAATCTTTACAGGATCATCTGAATAAAACAATGAGCATCTTTTGCATAAATGCTTCTCATTCATTTTAAAAATAAAGATAAAAGCTGCAAGATAAGGAAAGGAAAGAACTACAAATCCCAGAAAACACTGCGGTCAGAGACATCCACTCACCGGCTGCTATTTAGTTGCTACTGATGAATGAAGTTAGAGGTTGAGCATAACATTTACGTGACCTTTGGGTCAGATTTTGATCAAAACAAGCGTTCTGTAAATGTGGTTTTATTATTTAACATTTTAAGCTGCAGCTGCCGAGGCTCATGGGTAATGTAGTACCTTTCAACATACCCAAGAGATCAAAACGTGATGTTTTTTAAGGCCAAATGTGGCGGAATGAGAAGAAATCCCTGCAGCTGAACATCTGGCGGACAGACGGCCGTTATGGCTCCACGTTTACGACCGTGTTTTTAGAGAGATGTTTGAATTCATCACATATGAATAAATAAAGGTTACGTCACCGTTTAAGAGAAGTTATGGTGGATTCATGTACAAAGTATTCTCAGTTCAGGAGCTGTGATTTGCCTCTGAGGAGGACCAGCGGGAGTTTTATTCTCCTGCAGCTTCACGTCAGCTCCATATGCCGCTCAAACTGCATGCTGGGAGCGTTTTAACCCCCAACAGCAACATCTGGCCTTTACAGCCTTCTGTGGCTCGTAAGCTTCTGTAGAGACCTGAGAGAGAACGGGATGAACCCGAGGATGTATCAAGGGTCCACTTCAGTTTACTGCAGTTCAAAGACGGAGAGCAGATGGATCCAGGTGTAAAAAAACTCTTCAAGGATTCAACACAAGGTTTAGAGATGCGTTCAAGGTGAGGAGCTTCATAGTTCATCGTAGCCTCACACGGCGGTTTGTATGATTTCCGATGAAAAGCTACTCCTTGTTTTCAACAGTTGACCATTTCTTCTCGTTACATGCAAAAAGTATTTTCAATATAAACCTCGGTCTTCACAGAAAACTGGCTGAAAGATCGGCTTTTAGACATTTGTGTGAAATTGTCAATATTCCATTTTTTCTAGCAACACCTGAACGCACCACGAAGGAATCGTTTTCAAAATGATTATTGCAACTTTATTTCCTTGTGTACTGAAATGTTTCCTCTAACCTGACTCCTTTTCTCCTCCAATCATCTCTTCTTTCTCCTCTTCCTCTTCTTATTCCCTCTCTCACACAGTCTCACCCTTCCTTCCTTCCTTCCTTCCTTCCTTCCTTCCTTCCTTCCTTCCTTCCTTCCTTCCTTCCTTCCTTCCTTCCTTCCTTCCTTTATCCTCCTCTCCTCTTATCTCCTGCATATTTTCTTCTTTTCTCTCCTCTCTTGTCTGGAACTCCTTCCCTATTTATCTTCCCTTTTCCTTTTTCCTTCTCCCTCATCCTTGTCATGTCTCTCCCTCCTTTCTTCCTCCTCATCTCACTGAACTTTCCTTTCCCTCTCTTATCTCCTCACCCTCACCTCTCTGATCTCGTATACCCTCTCCTGCCTCCTCCTCGTCCTCCTCCTCCTCCTCCGAACGCTCCCTCTCCCTGACCTCATCTCCCTGAGCTTCCTCTCTTCCCTTCGTTTCACTCCCTTATCTCCTCACCCTCACCTCTCTCCTGCCTCCTCCTCCTCCTCCTCCTCCTCCTCCTCCTCCTCCTCCTCCTCCTCCTCCTCCTCCTCCTCCTCCTCCTCCTCCTCCTCCTCCGACCCAGTTACCAGGTGTTGACATATTGACACCCCCCCACCCCCCACCTGTCAAAGCAACAGCCGATCACCGGCCCTTTAAGGACGTAATTCTCCTCAGATGCAGGTTGCTATGGTAACTGTGGACAAGTATTTCTAGTATTACTAATCTTTAGATATTTAATGTTTTAATATGCAAACTATGCATTATCTTATTAAATATGTGCAAATGTACATATATTTGAAGACCATAAATCTAAACATTGGCTAAAGCCAAGTTTAAAATTCTTCTTTCATGTTGTTGACATATTAGAGTCAAAAGTTTCTACAGAGGGAATTCTAAATATCTCTTTGTATCACTTCATAAACCAGAAAATACTGTCAACAGCCATACAAAAATAAATGTTCTCCATGCTTTTAGTTATTAAATGTTGTATAAATCAGGCTATGAATGATATCTGAACAAACCCCTCTGTGTTAACCTTCAGAATATAGAGAGGAATGAAGCTGTAAAGTTTGGTGTATGTAAGAGCTACTGAAGTGGAGATTTATGGATCAGAGTCTGAGAAAAAACTCATTTAGAGAAAACGTCCTTTAAAGAAATGTTTAGTTAAATTACATACATGTTGAAGACTCTACAGGTAAATAGGGTAAAAAAAATAACTAATATATATCAACATAAAACTGACATTTTTTTGAAAGTTTTCTGAAATGTTATGTTCAAATATGCAAATGAGGCTTTAACTAATGGTAACTTCTGGTGAATTTAGCAGATATCTACACATGCAAATAGACACCTAAATGTGTATTTTGGATGTTTTCTTTCCACTAGTTTGAAAGAAGACATGTTAAGTAAGAAAAACAGACCAAGATCTTTTCCCTGTAGAGTCTCTCTTTAATCTGCAGAATGATAAACGACCATCATCCGTTACGAGGTGCCACTATTTGAGGATTTAGATGAGATGAGATGAGATATCGGATCTTTTGCTCACTGAATCCTGCAGTGATTTCCATCTTGTTGCCATGAGCACCAGCAGCAGCCGGCTGGACATGACAGCCAACAGCCTCCCTCCCCCTCCTCCATCCCTCCATCCATCTTTTTCCATCATCTCTCTCTCTCTCTCTCTCTCTCTCTCCCCATCGCCATCTGCCCTCCATCTTTCTCCTCTACCTGCTCTCCCTCCTCTCACATTAACCATCTTTCCCTCTCACATCCTCATCAATTCTAATCTGCCATTTCATCTGTTTTGGTCTAAATTCTGACACCCTTTTTATCAGCTCTATCATCTATGTCTCACCCTTAATCCCTCCTCCTCCTCTCTGATCATACTGTGTATACTGGTAGGAATGACTACTTCATTCAATAATTCAACACATCTGTCAGAGTTGACTCTCTGTCCGCAGGCCGAGGATTAGAACTCAAGATACAAAGTTCACAAATATTGCTTTAAGCCAGAAAGAAATATTTATCTGTGATGTTCACAAAGGTGTCATTTTTTAACTCTTAAAGGAACAATATTGATATTTGCCTCAAAAATCCATGAAATCAATTCTAACCTTTTAGGCCTGTGAACGTTTGTGAAGCAGTTTCTTCTGCGGCTGCACAAAAAATACAAAAAATCTATTGAAATTTTTAAACTGTTGATGTCCAATATTTATTTCCAAATATTGTTCTAAATTAATAATTGTGGTGCTGCAGAGATGTCCCGGCCTACACATCCTATTGTACAGACTTTGTTTGGTGCAGAAACCAACATAGTTTTAATGTTTTTCAATGAAAAAGAAAATAATGATAATATCATTAATCATATCGCAATTGCAATCCCAGACAAAATAATCACAATAAGACATTTTAAAAACATCCTTCAGCTCTAATTTCTACTCAAAAACGTCCCAGTGTTTCAGAATTATAAAGCCAAGATTGGAGGAAACTCTCAGATGTTTTCATTGGACCATTTTGAGGGTCTTGGTCCTCAGGTTGGAAGAACCAAGTCAAACATCACGCGTCAATTTACGCTTGTTTCATACATACATTTTAAAATAAACTTCCGTCTTCACAAGAAACTACCCAGTTGGGTTTAGGACACAAAACTATTTGGGATTCAGGAAAAGATGGTGAAATACTTAGTTAGCTTAAGAAAAAGATTGTGATATAAAAGAGTGTGGTTTGGGTTAAATAGCTTCGGAAGTGCCGTTCATTAAGTATATGACAAACTTATATAATTAAAGTTATTGAACATATAAACCCATCCACCACCCTGTGGGGGGTTTTCCGGTCTTTGCAATTCCACTTACATACAAATAGATTTTGTGGCATATCTACAAATTACACCTCTTTGTAGGTGTAGCTACGAACGTTGTACTACAACAGCCTGAGAAAAACTACCATCCTGGTTTCTGTCATTCTGTATCATAATATGTATTGTTATGTTGTCAATTTTTTTGAAATTCAAATTGAGAAATTAGTAATTAATAGCTCAAATCAAACACCTTAAACAAACAAAAAAAACCAGACCCGACGCCCTGACGTAGATAAATGTAGGGATTAATTCACTCTAAGAAACGCTGCTTGTGAAAAAAACCCAACCAACTAATTGTCAGCAAAACATTCTGTGTTGTCGGGGATCAGGTGTGGCTCCGCGAACCTCTAATTGTCCCAACAGTTGGTGAAGGAAACCAATAATTCTACACAAAGCTCTGCTCCAGGTGTAACAGCTATACACACACACACACACACACACACACACACACACACACACACACACACACACACACACACACACACACACACACACACACACACACACACACACACACACACACACACACACACACACAAAAACACACACAGAGTCAATTACAGAGCGAATGTGACCCAGAGCTCTCGAATCATCGTGGCGTTGACTGATTGTTTCCTCGGCTACTGTTGTCGTTGTGACAGCGAGTCAACTCGACAGGAAGCTAGCCTACATCCCACTGTGGACGGACACACACACACACAAATACACACACACAGTCATCCTTAAAGGTAAAGTTTCCCAAAACAAAACAGACAGAATCCATGAATGACTGGAGTAACTTAGAACGGTTACCATGGAGATCAAACACTGAGCTGCCCGTCAAAGCTTCCTGCTTCATCTAATCAATCCAGGAAGTGGCCTCTATTGATGTTTTACAGTCTGGAGATCAGGAAAGACAGCCACCTCTGATCGTTTGTCAATAATGGAGAACGTACAAATCAATAGAAAAACGTGCAAACTGCTTCACCGCAATAACAACAACACGGATCACCGAGACCTGCGGCTGTTTTCTGTGATTGACGATCACAAATCACAGAGAAAGAGTCCACCATCATCGGCGTATTGGTTTGTAATCCAGGTCGTCTATCAGCATAAAGTCTGGATGACATTGTTACTAAGTAAAATGAAATGACACAAACTTTAACCAAAGTACCTGAAACAACCTTCACTTATAACAATATCCAAACTGTCCCTTTAAGCTTCGTCCACAACAGTTTAAATTTATGATCAGAAAACAGCTTTGAGAGAAACCAAAACAAAACTTGTTTTCACAAAATTTGTGAAAACACACACACACACACACACACACACACACACACACACACACACACACACACACACACACACACACACACACACACACACACACACACACACACACACACACACACAAACAAAAACACAAACACACACACACTGCCACTGTACCTCGACTGTTGTTCGCCAGGTCGGCCACCTTCTGAAAGGCGTCCAGGAAGGCTGCTACCGCGACGACCGTCGTCCTGGGAGACAAAAAGAGCGAAGGTTTGGACGTGGAGGAGAAATCCTATAAAATAGCATTTCTAAAATTGGCACAATTAATCGAATATTAATCGTGATCACAGACATCAGTTCTGAAGCAAATAATGTTTATAAGATGTATTGACTATTTAAGACAGCTGACAAAGAAAATGTATTGATTCAGTTTTGATTGATGAATCAATGTGACACATTGTCTGATGGTTTCAGCTCTTCAGACTTTTTTGTCTGTTTCGTATGCAGATTGGACACATTGAGTTACTTGAATGCAAGTTAAATGTTTGCAGACACCACTTTGACTTTTTGTTTCTGTATTTTTTACATTTTATAGCCTTATTGATCCAAAAAGTACTATCAGTATCTTTATGGTTTTGACAGGTTTAGAGCCGCACAATTAATTGAATATGAAAGATTTTAGCTTCTTGTTATTGAGCTTGATGGTTAAAGTGTGTACTCCGCTCGTAGAAAACGCCACTGGAAATCAAATCAAGCACTTCCTAAACTGACAGACGACCACCAGGGAGGGGCCATCCAGATGTTTCGGTTCCACTTTTGGGGGGCTGTCATATACTGAACATAAATAAACCTGCTAAACACCAGGTTTTATATCATTTCTCATCTTGTTTGCATCTATTCTACCAAATGTTTCCTGCCATCACGTCCTCCTCTAATATGTAACTGAACACACTTGACTACAATAATATCATTTTGGGAGTTTACATTGATCTTTATAAGTATATAAGCAAGTTTCAAGTTTGATTTTTAATATTGTACTGTACTGAAATCAATGACAGTAAAATGTGCAACAGTAATGTTATGGCTCTTTAAATCTCAGACACGGAAGCCCTGATGTGTGTGTGTGTGTGTGTGTGTGTGTGTGTGTGTGTGTGTGTGTGTGTGTGTGTGTGTGTGTGTGTGTGTGTGTGTGTGTGTTGTGGAGGAAGAGGAGGAGAGTTTGTTATCAGCTGTGACCTCTGGTGACCTCTGGCCCAGAGCAGAATCTCTGGAGGCCGCTGCTGATCCATCGCACCGATAACGACTTTATGGTGGCATCATTAATCTCTGCCAGCCACACACAAGGTTAATTGAGTTGTGCATATGTGTGTCTCTCTCTGTGTGTGTGTGTGTGTGTGTGTGTGTGTGTGTGTGTGTGTGTGTGTGTGTGTGTGTGTGTGTGTGTGTGTGTGTGTGTGTCACTGCGACAGAACAGGAGAGGTTAGGCTGACATTTAAACACCTAATGAAGCCGTCTGATTGGATTTTCATGAGCTCAGGTGACACAGACCCTCAACATGTGTGTTTGTGTGTGTGTGTGTGTGTGTGTGTGTGTGTGTGTGTGTGTGTGTGTGTGTGTGTGTGTGTGTGTGTGTGTGTGTGTGTGTGTGTGTGTGTGTTCATACTTCCTGTGCACACATTTCCATTTTAATGGTTTGCAACAAGTCGTAAACATCACTGCTGGAGGTTTGGTTTTGTGTCATTCTTTTCGTCATTGACAACCAAAATAAAAACAATTTTTGCATGCAATTTTGAAAATACAAAAAGTTGACTTTTCTATTAAAATCATTTAGTTATTCTGTGTGCTTTTCTCTTTATTTATATATATATATATATATATATATATATATTTACTAATGTTTCTTAGTGAAGCGAAATTATTTTTTTATCCGATTACTCCGTAAACAATGCCACAATTGCCAGATTACTAAAATAATCAATAGCTGCAGCCCTACAGAAAACAAAAACAAATACAGGGACATAAAAATGACCAATATCTCAAAATAAGCTGATGTTTAATTTGATTGTTTGATTTTGATACTATTGGAGATACATTGGCCTTTTACTGATGCAGTAGTTGCATATTCCACAAAAAAGTGTCTTTGTATTCTGTGTTGATTAATGTGTTTATTTCTATTGCGTGATATGAAAGTAGCTTTGTCTGTGACTGTTCTTACCTGAGCTGTGACTGCAGCTTGCTGGCTTTGCTGATGAAGTCGTCCCAGACGGGATAACTGCCCTGAGGAGGAAAACAGTTAGAGAATTAATTCACATAAAGAACTTGAATCACACACAGAGATATGCAGCAGTAAACGTACAAACATGGAGTATTAATCTTATTATTGTAGACGTTTTGATCTTATTTCAAATAGTTGCTTAAACCAAAACAAACTGTATTTAATGTGGATTGATTTTGTCTGAAAAAAAACCTTCAATGAGGTCAGAATCATGCATCAGGTCAGCGTCTCACTGGGAGTTATGGGGCTGTAACTTTTGATAACCACTGGTATCAGACCATCAATAATCTATAATGTAATAATTTGCTTTTTCCTTTCACGTTCATTTACGTTAAATTACATTTCACTTATTTAAATCTGGTCAGGCCCGACCAAAACACATAAATCCAGAGCATCGATGCAGCAGCGAGCCAGCGGACAACAAGGAGACGGATCAATACGTCGATACAAACGCCCCCGTCCACCCCAGCATGTCCAGAGGAAGCGAAACAAGCGCTCCCCCCCCCAACCAAAACCAGGACTTGTGTCCACTGACTGGGTTCAACATGAGATGTCCCCTGATGTTTTCAGGGGCGGGTGGGGATCTTTTTTTTTATTATTTTTACTGCAGTGAAGCATCTTCACTCAGTGGATTCTGTAGTGTGGACTCAGAATGGATGAATAAAATACTTTACACCCATTTTCAAAAACACTGCAAGAATCCTAGAATTAAAACACGCTTTTAATAATCATATATAATAAACTTAAAGATGGGAATTTTTCTCAATAAAATACCAGAAAGCAACAGCCTGAAACAAAGATCATGGAGGTGAATCAACACATCACTGCTGTTGTTTTTATGGTATTTTATTAATGCATTTTGTAATTGTGCCACTGTAAAGCTCTACAAAAAGAAATAAAGATGACTAGTACACAATTTATCTAAAAGTATTCAACAGTATGTAACTTTGTGTACTTTTATGGAGCTGCTTTTTCAAGGTTTATACTTAGACTCATGTATGGATTGTGTTCCTAACAAAATCAATTCCCCGTCAGAAGTTTCAGAGATGTGATGTTGAATTTTGAGACATTATGTTTGTGTTAAAGGATTAAATACGGATGTCTGCATTATATTCATAAAATAACACAGAACGAACATGAAAAAAAATGCATACATGTATCCTTCAGGACTGCGTTAGCAAGGTTTTGCTAAACATCAAAGTCTTTTTCTCTTAAATGTATGACTTTATAATTCCAAATAATATTCAGATTTATTTTTATTGTAAATTTGTGAGTTTTTCCTCATGAATTTGCCATTTTAATGTCAGAAATTCAGAGTTTTATGAGAATATTATCCCCCTCCTGGGCTCCATTTTTGTTTCCCTACAATAAATACCCTTTCATATAGAGGACCTTGGATTGTATCGGCCATTTCTGAGCCGATTTCTTCATGTCCCGTATACAAAAGGACTAATAACTGATTCAGGTAATATGAGTATTGTATCCAGACTTTCTCTGCTCCTGTAGAAAGCTGCACTCTGTGGGCGTCGCCCTTTGTCAGCGTCATCATCGTCATCACCATCATCCTCCCTCTTTCTCTAACTAGGCTGAGGCTGGGTGCGTTCAGCCTTGATCCGCGATGTGAGAGCGATGCCCGGCGCCATCGCCTGGCTACCGTTGCTGTGGTTACGCTGCTGCTGCTGCAGAAGGGGGCTTCAGCGAGAGGGAGGATATTGTATGGAGGGGAGGGGAGGGTCACACGTGCATGCATCCTCACCCAAACACATTTCTCTGTGTCACCCATTTCAGATTTCTTTGTTTCTCTTTCACATTCAACACAAATATATTATTTGTTCTTCTTTTTTCCTCTACATTATATATATATATATATATATATAAATATATACACCACATCTCATTACATCCTCTCTCTCTCTCTCTCTCTCTCTTTCTCTTTCAAACACACCGAGGCGAGGGCGAGGGCCGCTGCATCAATCAGTCACTGAGGACATAAATTGTCACCGTGGCAACAACCGGAGGCAGCAGCAGCAGCAGCCGGTCCTCCAGGAATCCTCCCCTCTGTTTGTTTGGCTCTGTGAGCGACTGCAAAGGCTATAAAACAAGAAATCCCCTGGTTGTTTCCTCCTCATCGCCGATCCTGTCAGATAATAATAATAATAATAATAATAATAATAATAATAATAATAATAATAATAATAATAATAATAATAATAATGTGATTCCAGAGGAAATGACTGAATGTTTTTGCATCCAGAGATCATTTCCTCCTGTGAGGCTTTTGAAGCATCTACCTGCTCTAAAGGTCTCCAGGTGGATGAGACCGGGATGTTTAGTCCTAAATATCTAGAACATAATGGTGCACATCTTTGTGGATTTGTCATTGGATGAATGTCAGGCAGGTAGATAAAGAGAAATTCGACTAGAAGCATTTAGATGTTGCTATAATGAAACAAGAAAAACATCTGTCATGTGTTCAGAGACCAGCAGGTGAATTGGACCTTAAAGGAATAATTTGACATATTGGGAAATGTGTGTATTTATTTTCTTGCTGCGAGTTACATAAAAGGATTGATATCAGTCTCCACAGAGTCTGTGTGGTTAACATGCAGCTTAGCATAAAGACTGGAAAGAGAACTAAACTAACTAAAGCTCAGTAATTAACAACTTGTGTCTCCTTTGTTTGTTTCGTACAAAAAAACTGAGGTGTAAAAACGTCAAGTCGTGGTTTTACATGACTCTAATGTGACGGACTGTCGGCCGGGAAACAGTCGCCGTTTGGATCAGAGCAGGGCTAGCTGTTTCAGTCAGTGTTTATTTATTAAATGAACTGTATTAAAATGGTTTACTGATGATCAGATGTAGTATAATTGATAAAAACATTCAGCAAAACAAATGAATGTTATTTTGTTATTGTTTTGTAGTATATAACTTTTGAATGATAATCTTTCCCCTTCAATACCTCACATGAACACGTCAAAAGAGTTTGGACTATGAACAATCGTTATCGTAGCGAATTCCACCTCTTAAAATCCAACAAACTGCACTTCAGAGCAGAAAAAGTCAGCCAACAAACAAAAAAACAACAAAGTGACCCATTTGGCCGAGGCGCCAAAGCCAACGCAAGCAGCGGCTCTGTCCGTGATGTTTCCATGACGACACTGATACGCAGCAGCCAGCCCACAAAAAAAAAGAGAGGGACCAGGATTATTTTAGCTCAGAGGTGATTAAGACGACGGCTCAGTCCGAGATAAATGGTGATTAGCATTCAGCTAATACGCTCAGAGGCATTACTTTAACGGCACACAGTCACAGCGGGGCCTTGAACTCAGCAGCACCAAGGTTAAAAAAAGAGTTTTCTTTTTAAGTTAGCGTCACAGTGGGATTCACACAATTCATCACAATGAACTCTGCTTCCTGTCTATTGTCTGACTCTCACAGGAAGAACTGGAAGGCTGTTTTTTGATCTCAAAGCTGCGTCACATCCACCACCTTTTTATCTACAAACCCATTTCACAGCCAGAAAGCTGCTCCTTTCTAACTAGGTTTTCAATCTGCGAATGTAAATGTCAAATTAATTCAATTTAAATTGCAGTGATTCTCTCAGAAAATAACATTTTAATCAATCTGAAATTACAGAGATTTTCATTTTAGCCCATTTGTCCATCTATTCATTATCTGGGCTGAACTTTCTCCCAGAACCAACCGAACAATCCAAGTTAAACATGTCTGGATGCATGAAAGATATTTGCAAAGACATCTGTTCACAAACACTGGCAGATGTCATAAATTGGGTGTGCAAAGTATGCGAAGTATAATTTGAGCTTCATCTCCAAAATGCTGAAAGAATTTGTGAATTCAACAATTAGTAAGCTCATTTGGATAATTTGTTAAAGTTATTTATAGAGAAACCAGATTCTTGTTACCAGACTGACTGTATAAAACATCGATATGATCTCAGGTTTCTCCTCACTAGTGGCAGAAAGTCATTTTAATGCATTCAAAGATGCAAATCATGTTCCAAACCTTCAGTTCAGTTTCTATTCAACGAGGGGAAAACAGTTCTCCTCCAGGGGAAGAACATGCAGATCGGTTCCACTTAAGCGGATCAACAGTAATATGTCGAGGATTTAACCAGCAACACAGTGATGGTGAACAGCAGACACACACACATTCACATACTGTATACACAACATGAACACAAATACAACACAGAGAGGAGGAAATGATACAAAATAAAAGACAAAATAAAAGACCTGGGCTGGTGGACTGCAAGGATTTAAGGTCATTTTACAGGTTTCTAGCAAGCTTGTGTGTGGGATTTTCAAAATAAAATAGTTGTATGTTTAGGGGATTGAATAACATAATGTTATTCATGATTAATGCAGATTATATAATTAACTGGATTAACTGCTTAACTGTTCTGTCAATAAAATGTCAGAAAATTGTGACATTCCCATAAACGTGTTTTGTGATGTTACAGTGACCTTTAAGCACCGAATTCAAATCAGTTCATAGTTGAGACAAAAGTTCCAAACAGGCAGAAACATATGGCTTCTGAAAGGTGAAGCTAATGCCGTAAAGTGTCTCAAAGCTGCATTCTCTCTCCTGTCCATCAGGGGGCGACTCCTCTGGTTGTATAGAAGTCTATGAGAAAATGACTCTACTTCTCTCTTGATTTATTCCCTCAGTAAACATTGTAAACATGAGTTTATGGTCTCAATCTCTAGTTTCAAGTCTTCTTCAATACAGCATGATGTTCATTTAGTAAATGATGCTCCATTTAGAGTCAAACAGACCATAAAGCAGGGGATGCTTTAGGGCGGGGCTACACACTGATTGACAGGTCGACACCACTACCAAATATGGTTGCTCCTGTTCACTGGTTGCAAAAAACCAAGATGGCGACGGCCAAAACGCAAACTCGAGGCTTCAAAACCGTAGTCCACAAAATAATCTATGACCTCAAACGATAACGCCACTTCTTATATACAGTCTGTGGGTCTAATTGGACATTTGTGCCAAATTTGATGTTTGATTTAAGAGATAATATGCTCTTAACGAGAATAGGACAGACATAACAATGCTTTAGATAGTCCAATCTGAGTGTTAAAAATGTCGTTTATCCATCCGTTCTTTAAATAAAATGGAAACAAGGAAGAATTTAGTACCAAAGCTGGGTTCTTACATGAGAAGCCCCGTGTTATGGGTTATTAAATTCCTGCAGTGGAAAAGTGCCAATACTCTTTTATTTCCTCTCTACACAAAGTAAAAAACAACAACCGTATTATTAAAAGCAAACAAGCAGGCGTTTTAGCTTCATTAACCCGGCGGTTCTAATGTTTCCTCATTGTTTATCTCTACTCTAACATGAGGATCAGAAGCTGAATGTAGGAGACAATCAGAAGCAGCAGACTGGAGTCTCTCCTCTCTCCACCTACACATGTTCACGCTAACAAGGGAAAACCTGCATCTGGCTGTCTGACAGTCACCTGTATGAATTAAACATCAGGCCGGGGGCTGCTCTTCACATTATACAGTCTGCCATCAAAGAGGAAGAAATAAGAATTACATTACACCATGAACACACACTGTAGTTTATTTCTACTGAATCCCATATAAACCCTCCTGCTGCCACAAAAACTCCCTAAAGCACCAAATGCGTATCCATGCGCCGCTGAAAGTAGTCCCCAACAAAAAACACCACTTCCCCCTGTTTGCTGGTTGAGAAAATTACAATTTACGACTTTAGTATTTGTAAAAGATTGGATAAGCTCGTCTTTAGTAAGAATAAACGGGTTTGGAAGACAGGAAGTCAGAAAGCATTGAGAGACAAACTTCACCAAAACGGAAATAAAAAATGGTGACATTGTAAGTTTCTGCAAAAAAACCCAGTAATCATTGAATGTTGATGTTTCTTAACCAAAAATATGTTCTTCGTAACACACTTGCAGGGAAGCACAGTTACCAGTGGTAACATCGTAAATCGATTGGTTTGGTTTAGGAAAACAAAAACTACTTGGTTAAGATAAGAAAAAAGATCATGCTTTCTGTTAAATCATAGCGTAAATAAAGAACAAAGACTTTCTAGCGTAAAGTAGACGTAGACTTTTGGTTTAACACAGTGGTCTCCTGGGTGAAAGTCCTGTGTTTGTTTGACCCGTACATCACCAATAAATTGACTTTCTCGCTCGTTAAACTCGTTATTAATCATAGTACGTAACTCTCAATGAAGCTTAATATACTTTTTTTTCATGGGATTTGTTTACAATAAGAAAAATATAGAACAAAACAAGCCTTATATTCTTAAAGTACAAACTAACAAACAGTATATATATATATATGTAGTTAAAATGAGCTGGTTGTGCTTTTTTAGATGGTCACTGTTTTATGAATAAAACACTAAAAGCATCGCTCTGCTTCACATTCATGATGCAGCTCGTCTCTGCAGCAGCCATGTTTGTGAACGCAGCAGATTAGAAAAGAAGGTGTGAACCCGAACAAGCATATGAGGAGAAAAAAGAAAAGAGTGTGGTAGCGTTTGATTCGTCAACGTGCATCTCTAAGAGCCGGAGCTCGTTACAGTGTTTTTTATAAAGAGATGAAAACTAAACGCCACTGAAACATGAAGACTCACATGAGGAGAGGAAGAGAAAAGGACGGGAGAGAGGGGAGAGAAAGACGAGGAAGAGGAGGAGGTGAAGGGCAATGGGAGAGGACACAAAGGAGGAAGGAGAGGAGGAGGGATAAAAAGAAACTAGAGGAAACGAAAGCAAACTGAGGGAGAAAGAAAAACGCACAGAACAGGAACAAGGAAGGATGTTGAGATAATGCTGAAAAGAAGAAAGGAAATGAGGGAGGAGGAGAGGAGGAGGAGAGGAAGGAGAGGAGTAGGAAGTAAAAAAGAAGAGGAGGAGACATGTAAAGGTAGAATAAGATGAAAAGAGGAGGAGGAGGGTGTGACAGATCTCCCAGACCTCCCTTTGTGAACCAAACCACCACACCTGTTAGAAACCACCTGTCTGCTATGACATCACCACAGAAACAGGTGTGTGTGTGTGTGTGTGTGTGTGTGTGTGTGTGTGTGTGTGTGTGTGTGTGTGTGTGTGTGTGTGTGTGTGTGTGTGTGTGTGGGGGGTGCCCCTCCCCCCACACACACAGGTTACATTACTTGTGAGGAAACTACACTCACACACATAAACTGAAACCTAAACCTCAACTTAACCCAGAGTTTAGTTTAACACCAAACCTGAAACAGTCTGAATCACAAAGTATATATATACAAACATATATATACACACATATATATATATATATATATATATATACATATATACATATATAAAACACACTGGAGAAACAAAGAAGTAACTGTCTTACAGGAAAAAGATCTCATGATCTAGTTCAATTCTTATACTATTGATCGACGATGTTGTAATTGTATTATGTTGTTCATTCTGAACACCTCTCTCCTGAAGGTTTCTTCCTTTTTTGCCATTAAAAGGTATTTTTTTTAATTACAAACTGAGTAAAACAGTTGATGTTTTCCAAAATGTAAAAATGATAAATTTGGAGCAGACCTCCTCAATTATCTAGAAAGGTAAATTTAGCATTTTTATGAATTATTGTTTATAGATAAGCAGTTTTTTCTGGGTGTCAGGTCCCATCTGTTAGATTATCCCTCTCATAAACACATACATACATCAGATAATAGACTCTAGTTTCTTTTGTCATTCATCCTGTGAACGTTAGTATCTTTGTGGTTTCCAGGATGAAGATGCTTTACAGGTTTTATTCTATTCTTTTTGGAGAAAGCTGCAGGCGTTCACATCCTTAAAATGAAGCCTGAACACACCCACTTTACCCTCCTCCCTCCTCCTCCTCCTCCTCCTGGTAATTAACACATTAATGATAAAGCCTGGACATGTCAGATGAGATAACAAACACAATGCATTTTACAATAGTGTGATGCAGCAGGGAGATGCTGTCAGGTGAGCATCATTAACATGTGATGATCCTTCATGGTACCTTCATGTCTCCTATGACGGTCTGGAACAGCCCCCCCAGCGCGCTGCACTCCCTCTCCATCACCGTCTCCATCTTCAGCTGGACCAACAGGAATACAGAACCAAACTCTCTCAGTCCATCAATGAAGAGGCAGGAAACAAATGAATCAAGAGAGAGTAAAAAAAAAAGGTGAGGCTGGGTGTGGGTGGGGGTGAGAAGGCTCAGCTGGAGGAGACCAGGATGGAGGTTAGTTCCCAGCAGAGTGGTCCCATGTCTGCGGGAGAAGAGCGCACACAGCCGGACACAGAGACGCAGAGGACCGACTCTACACGGAGCTGCTCCACTGGCTCTGGCTCTCGGGGACGCGCAGGGAGAGACGTGAACGCGCGTCCACTTGGCCCCGCCTTCAGCTGAAGAAGCTTTTTTTTTTGTTAATGGAAAAAGAGAGGATGATATAAAATACAATTAAGGTATTGGACAGTGGAAGGATTATACAGGGATAAAAATAAATAATCCATAATAATCAAAAGGCTTGAAATATAAAAATGTGTAAGATAGAGAAATACAATAATAAGAAATGTCAATTATATTAGGAAGGAAAAGATCAATTAAATAATGAAAAAATGTCATGATGAATATATAGGAAAAATGAATTAAAACATAAGTGTTGTGTGTCATAGAAAGGACCAACATTATAATGTTAGATACGTTAATGGTTCAGTGATATATCGTTCTTGTCTTCTTTTCTGCATATTCTGTCACAATATACTTTCTTTAAGTTTTTTTTAATATATTTAAAAGATAAATATAATAGAAAACATTATAAAATAAGTATATAATTGGAAAGAAAAATTATAAAATACACATGAAATAAAAAAATATGTAAGAGAGAGAAATACAATAATAAGAAATATTAATTATATTAGGAAGGAAAAGATCATACATGTTTTAGAAATTGAATAATGAAAAATGTCATGATGAATATATAGGAAAAATGAATTAAAACATAAGTGTTGTGTATCATAGAAAGGACCAAAATTATAATGTTAGATAAGTTAATGGTTCAGTGATATATCTTTCTTGTCTTCTTTTCTGCATATTCTGTAACAATGTACTTTCTTTACGTTTTTTTTTTATATATTTAAAAGATAAATATAATGGAAAACATTATAAAATAAGTATATAATTGGAAAGAAAAATTATAAAATACACATGAAATAAAATAAAATTCATTGATCTGTAAAACGGTATTTTTTAGGAATTAAAGGGGAAATAAATGCTTCACTGCCTTGTTGACATTCAACTTTACCCTTTAAAAGTACATTATTACAAACTGAGTGAAACTGTGAGATGTATAATTTGTTTTTAATTAGTTTTTTAATTTGGAAAAGATAAAGTTTGGATGTTTTTCTGGATATTTTAGATTTGTATACTTTCACAGGATTGGAGAAGCAGGATTTCCGGCACATGCATGTAGAAGGAAAAGTCCCATATTTTCCCATGTTGGGATGAAGATGATTCATTATTGAAAGTCCTTGTTTCCCAGTTTAAATAAAAGGCCTTTACTGTGTGATTTCCCAGCATCCCCTTACTGTGTGATAGATATTTAAAACTACATCGCCACCTAGTGAGTATTTCTCTGAACTGTTTGGGAAAAGATCAAGATCAAGTTGAAGACGAGAAGAGGATAAAACAGAAGAAAACTACCAACTCCTAAAGGTAAATAACAAATGTTAAAGGTCAAAACTGTGAACTGAGGACATTTAATCACCCCTCCATTATGTGGTTTTTTTTCGATACACACACACACACACACACACACACACACACATATATATATATATATATATATATATATATATATATAAAAGTCTCCACATTCATGAGCCTAAAAACCAATGAAAGAAGACAGTAGAAGTACATATTTAGTTGTTTTCTAGTATGTTAAATTAGATTATTAGCTGATGAAAGTTTCAGTCTGAAGTTCAGTCTTCTTCATAAGAACAAGAGCCACAGATTCAAAGAGACACATGTCTGGTCATTTTGTGTCTCTTTTTATTTGTTTTTTGTTGTCTTTGTTGTCGTTATTCGTTGCTTTAGCCTGTTTTGTGTCTCTTTCTTTACTTTTAATCTATTTGTAGCTGTTTTGTGTTTTATTTTGGTTGTTCTGCATCTTTTTGTAGTCGTTTTGTGTCTCTTTTTGCTGTTTTGCATGTTTTTTTGTTTGTTTTATATATCTTTGTAGTTGTTTTGTGTCTCTTTTTGGTTATTTTTTGTTTCTTTTCCATTGTTCTACATCTCTTTGTAGAAGTTTTGTGTCTCTTTTAGCTGTTTGCATCTTTTTTTGTATCTCTCACCCAGTAGACCCTTTCGATAATCCCTTTCATGATGATTTTCATGTTAGTGGGAGGACACCTAGTGGTAAAACGTAGTCAGTGAATCTTTCTCTGAACTAAATTAACTGAATTTATAAAGCTTGATTCCAAAGACCTTCATGGTTGGTCTCTTATTCCCCAGGGTGTACAACTTATTTCACTCTTTGGGTTAAACTTCTAATCTAACCTTTACCCTAACTAGCAGAAACAATGGTCACACATTCCTTCTGTGATGTTTATTGTACGTAGTCTTTTTGTGTAAATCAGTGAGCAAATCAAAAGGAAGCAAAAAACTGAGGACTGAGTTATACTAGTTTCCACAAACGGAGATAATTAATAATATTTGATATACTCATTAGTGTCATAAAACCCAAACGGTCCTCTCTTCTTCTTCTGTCATCCATCAAACTAAAGGAAACAAAATGCTCTCGAAATGTTGGACGTTGTGTTTGGTTCAGTTCTTTGTAAGCTCATACACTAAATCAAGAATTTGTTAAGCTCTTTGATGATTTCAAACATCAAATCAAAGAAAGAAGATTCTGTTAGAATGCAGAATCACTCAGACTCTGGTGTCCCTCTGCAGCAGTAGCAGAACGACCATGTGCCAAAGAGTTTCCACTGCTGCTGAGAGGGGAAACCTGCAGACGTTTGGCCCTAAACCGGAGTTCCGGTGGCTGGTCCGAGGCCAGCGGAGGAAGATCTGGGATCAGATGGTGAAGCTGGCTGAGTTTCAAACAGTCGAAGCTGTGTCATTTTAACCACACAGAGTCTCTGCATAATGACAGGGGGCACACACACACACACACACACACACACACACACACACACACACACACACACACACACACACACACACACACACACACACACACACACACACACACACACACACACACACACACACACACACACACACACACACACACACACACACACACACACACACACACACACACACACACACACACACACACACACACACACACACACACACACACACACACACACACACACACACACACACACACACACACACACACACACACAGCACTCCGTGTCATTATCTCCCCCAAAACAGGAGAGGACTCAACTAATAACAGCTATCAGAGAGAGAGGGGGAGAAGGGGGAGAAAGACGTGGGAGGGAAGTGAGAAGAGGAGAAGCTCTGGATTCACACCAAATTCACTTCAGAAGGTATTTCATGACCTCTGCATGAACAGAGTCATGCTTTTTTTTTTTTTTTTTTTACATTCACATCTTTCCCCAGACAAAGAAACAAAAGTTCACATTTCAAACAGCATGAAGAAAAATAAGGTAGAAGTCGTAGCGAGACGGTTCTCTATCATTTACTCACCCGCCTGCTGGTGTAGTTTGAAAGGAGCTTCTGATCAGAGATAAAAGCATTCAAATGTAAGAACATTGCAGACAGGAAGAAAAAATATAAAAACATATACAATATTATAAAATTGTAAGAAAAAAAGAATACATTATCTTTCTTTAAAACTGTTTTTTTTGCTGTGTTCTTTAAACTCACTTAAAAATATCTTATTTTCCATATATAAACAATACATTTACCATGCATTCAATGACACTTAACCAGTTTTTGATATTAGGATCTGAAGTCCTGGCGCCTAAAGTTTGAATCTAAAAGAGTCAGAAAAAGAAAAGGAGGGAAAACAAAACAGAAAGAAGTGTGAATTTTGCAGTCATTTCTGTGCCCTTGTGTACTTTCATGCATCAAGCATTCAAACAAACAATCTCACAAACCTCCAAAAGCTCACACTTTAGACCTTAAAACGTGGTCACTGGCCGTTATAACAGCTGTTTGCAGGACTGCAAAGCAGCTCGTGGCAGATTCAGCAGACTGGTTTCACTCTTGATGCACGTCCTCTGTAATTTTCCTGAGATCGACCACCTGCTTGGCAAACTGCCTCCATCTCCAGTTGATTTAGTTCCGAATACGGCACTTTATTTCTGCAGCTGGGTAAAAGCATGAATTTCGATACTTCAGTTTAAAGTTTAAGTGATTTTTAAACACATTAGAAAGCTCTGTTTTTGTCTCACAGGCAATGAGAACTTAGCATTAGTAACCCATAAATAGCATGAATCTGACAACTACATTTTTAAACTCTCATTCAATGACTTAAGGCTACATCCGCACTTATTGGCTTCCTTTTTGAAACAGGGTTTTAAGAGGAAAACGATCTACGGCCACACGGGCGTTTCAGCCTTGTTTTAGATACGATTTCCTTCCAAACAAGCAGGCCAGAAAATGAATTTAATCACATGACAGTTCACGTACACTGGGCATGCAGGTTCCGGTGTAAAAAGGAAGTAGATTGGTTGCTTAGTTAAAGAAAATACCAGTGTAGTATATTACTCTTTATTAATAAAAAGGTCAGGATTCATACTAAAGATCTACCTCTACATACTAGCAAAAATGTATATTATTCAAAGTAGTAAATGACGTCAATGACAGAGAGTGCAGTTTCAAGAACTTTATTGAATTTCACAATGTTGAAATGTTGTACACATCCAGCAGTGGCTGCTTGGACAGGGCGGCGGGCTGGTAAACCTTTCACGGGGCGCCAGACCTGGACAGGGCGGCGGGCTGGTAAACCTTGGACGGGGCGGCGGGCTGGTAAACCCTGGATGGGGGGCACCGGGTAAACCTTGGACGGGCGGCGCTGGTAAACCCTGGATGGGGCGGCACCGGCCTGGTAAACCTTGGACGGGGCGGCACCGGCCTGGTAAACCCTGGACGGGGCGGCACCGGCCTGGTAAACCCTGGATGGGGCGGCACCGGCCTGGTAAACCGTGGACGGGGCGGCGGGCTGGTAAACCTGGACGGGGCGGCACCGGCCTGGTAAACCTGGACGGCACCGGCCTGGAAACGGACGGGGCGGCGGGCTGGTAAACCTTGGACGGGGCGGCACCCTGGCCTGGTAAACCACCGGCCTGGTAAACCTTGGACGGGGCGGCGGGCTGGACGGGGCGGCACCGGCCTGGTAAACCCTGGATGGGGCGGCGGGCTGGTAAACCTGGACGGGGCGGCACCGGCCTGGTAAACCCTGGATGGGGCGGCGGGCTGGTAAACCTTGGATGGGCGGCACCCTGGCCTGGTAAACCCTGGACGGGGCGGCACCGGCCTGGGCCTGGTAAACCCTGGATGGGGCGGCACCGGCCTGGTAAACCTTGGACGGGCGGCACCGGCCTGGGACGGGGCGGCACCGGCCTGGTAAACCGGACCGGCGGGCTGGTAAACCTGGACGGGGCGGCACCGGCCTGGTAAACCCTGGATGGGGCGGCACCGGCCTGGTAAACCCTGGACGGGGACGGGCGGCACCGGCCTGGTAAACCCTGGACGGGGCGGCACCGGCCTGGTAAACCTGGACGGGGCGGCGGGCTGGTAAACCCAGCTGGACGGGGCGGCACCGGCCTGGTAAACCTGGACGGGGCGGCGGGCCTGGTAAACCTTGGACGGGGCGGCACCGGCCTGGTAAACCTTGGACGGGGCGCGGGCTGGTAAACCTGGGGCGGCACCGGCCTGGTAAACCCTGGACGGGGCGGCGGGCTGGTAAACCCTGGACGGGGCGGCACCGGCCTGGTAAACCCGGGGCGGCGGGCTGGTAAACCTGGATGGGGCGGACGGGGCGGCACCGGCCTGGTAAACCTTGGACGGGGCGGCACCGGCCTGGTAAACCCTGGACGGGGCGGCACCGGGCTGGTAAACCCTGGACGGGCGGCACCGGCCTGGTAAACCTTGGACGGGGCTGGTAAACCTTGGATGTTGGCGGCACCGGCCTGGTAAACCTTGGACGGGGCGGCACCGGCCTGGTAAACCTTGGACGGGGGCGGCCTGGTAAACCGGCCGGCGGGCTGGTAAACCTTGGACGGGGGCACCGGCCTGGTAAACCTTGGGCGGCACCGGCCTGGTAAACCTGGATGGGGCGGCACCGGCCTGGTAAACCTTGGACGGGGCGGCGGGCTGGTAAACCCTGGACGGGGCGGCACCGGCCTGGTAAACCTTGGACGGGGCGGCGGGCTGGTAAACCTTGGATGGGGCGGCACCGGCCTGGTAAACCGGGGCGGCGGGCTGGAAACCCTGGGGGGCGGCTGGTAAACCTTGGACGGGGCGGCACCGGGCTGGTAAACCCTGGACGGGGCGGCACCGGCCTGGTAAACCCTGGATGGGGCGGCACCGGCCTGGTAAACCTTGGACGGGGCACCGGCCTGGTAAACCCTGGACGGGGCGGCGGGCTGGTAAACCCTGGACGGGGCGGCGGGCTGGTAAACCCTGGACGGGGCGGCGGGCTGGTAAACCCTGGACGGGGCGGCGGGCTGGTCAAACCCTGGACGGGGGGGCGGCGGGCTGGTAAACCCTGGACGGGGCGGGGCGGGGGCTGGTAAACCCTGGACGGGGCAGCGGGCTGGTCAACCCTGGACGGGGCGGCAGATTGGATAACAATTCCACGACTTGAAGCAATACCAGACTCAAATCTTTTTCCATTCTGGGGTAACAGCAAATCCCACATGCCAGCTTTGGTCTGGAGCACACCATTTCCATCTGGGTTAGTTTGAAGAGGCTTCTGGGAGTTTTGTTGAATGTTCAATGAGCGAGGCCTGTAGCTAGACACACTTCCCTCTGGACTGTTACTATCTACTTTTCCACCTCGACTGTGACTGGAGCTTCCAGAATAATCAAAGAAAGGCTGAACGCCATAGGAGCCTCCACTTCTGTAGCTCAGTACTAGAAATAGAAAACATTTCAGAAGTTTGGATTTGTAAAGAAGTTGCTAAATTGAAACTGAAGCTTGTGTAGCATGAATTCTTACCATTTGCATGCTGACAGAAAGTCAATGAGAGCAAGATCAGTCTGAAAAAAAAAGGAAGATAAAAGTGAACAAAAAACATGATAGAAGAATAACACATCTGCTGAAACAAAGAAGAGTAATCGTACCTCACGCAAGATCCACGAGACATTTTGGTTTCAAAGTTGAGGTTTAACAGCCAGAAAAGTGTGTCGCTGCTAGCAGGAACCCAACAAAATGAAGACACTAGTGCTTCAGCTTCATGACTTCTGCTCAGACAGCAGCCCCTTTTCAAGTCCTGAGTCGACCAATCACGTCTCACGCTGATGAAGTAATTGGAATCAGGTTGGGTTGTCCACTCCAACAACCTGGGCAGGTGATTGCAATTAAGCTAATTTCACACATTTCTACATTCCCGTTCCGTCGGCTAAGAACGGTTCAGTTTGTAGATCAGCTTCACTGCTAAATTCACCAGAATTACAAACTTTACCTACAAGACAAACGTCACCATACAGACAGAAGTTAAAGTACTTTTGGTTTTATTTGTTGAGGTTTCCACCTCTGAGATTTCTGCCTCAACTTAAACACAACAGAAGTTAAATCAGAACTATAAACTACAGAGAAAAAGAAGCAGTTTTTTCTGCTTTCCAGCTCTTTATCTACACACTATGAAGCTTTATTAAAACTAACTTGATGTCCGTCATGTTGAGAAAAGTGTACATTATTAAGGGATGTTGATCTACATTATATAATCATATTAGTATATTATTTTAACTAATCTGCAGGGAGTAGTGCATAACACTGTTCTTTCTCACTCATTGACAGATGACACTGGACGTTTACTTAAAAACTAAAATGCTAGTGGTTCAAAACATGTTTTCTTTTACATGTTAAAGCTCATTAAAAATAGAATATTTCACATAACTATTGATGATTTTGTGAGGCATATAATAAAACCTTTGATTCTTTTCCTTTCCCTGTAGGCAGCCATTGTTTTAAGGAATCCTGTGGTGATTAAATAATGCAGTTTTTGTTGCAGAATTGTCATATCAGAGAAGAAAGACCCAGCTGACAAAGATTTTATATATATTTTTTTATTAACAATCATTCATGTAACTGGTTTCACAATAAAGTCATGCACACACCGTTTCATAAATTACCACATAACAAATAAGCATTTCATGCATCATGAAAACAGCAACTAGCTTTTTTTGTAATCCATATTTAAATCATGGTGGAATCAAACTACATATAATGCACATTATGTTGACTTCTGCTGGGAATTTCTATACAGGAAAAATATGATAATTAAGAAGATGTACTGATCTTGAATTGGAGTTTAGACACCAAACTGATACACTTCCAGAAACTAGGCTGGGAGAAGGAATGGGAAAAAGTAAAGTATGCACATTAAGATTAAAAAAGAGAAAGAAAAGAAAGGAAGTTGGAAGAGAGTAGTGATGGAGGTTCCGGTGTAAAAAGGAAGTAGATTGGTTGCTTAGTTAAAGAAAATACCAGTGTAGTATATTACTCTTTATTAATAAAAAGGTCAGAATTCATACTAAAGATCTACCTCTACATACTAGCAAAAATGTATATTATTCAAAGTAGTAAATGACGTCAATGACAGAGAGTGCAGTTTCAAGAACTTTATTGAATTTCACAATGTTGAAATGTTGATATGTTGTACACATCCAGCAGTGGCTGCTTGGACAGGGCGGCTGGCTGGTAAACCTTTCACGGGGCGCCAGACCTGGACAGGGCGGCGGGCTGGTAAACCTTGGACGGGGCGGCGGGCTGGTAAACCCTGGATGGGGCGGCACCGGCACCGGCCTGGTAAACCTTGGACGGGGCGGCACCGGCCTGGTAAACCCTGGATGGGGCAGCACCGGCCTGGTAAACCGTGGACGGGGCGGCGGGCCTGGTAAACCCTGGATGGGGCGGCACCGGCCTGGTAAACCTGGACGGGGCGGCGGGCTGGTAAACCTTGGACGGGGCGGCACCGGCCTGGTAAACCGGCGGCGGGCTGGTAAACCGTGGACGGGGCGGCACCGGCCTGGTAAACCCTGGACCGGCCTGGTAAACCCTGGATGGGGCGGCACCGGCCTGGTAAACCTTGGACGGGGCGGCGGGCTGGTAAACCTTGGATGGGGCGGCACCGGCCTGGTAAACCTTGGACGGGGCGGCACCGGCCTGGTAAACCCTGGATGGGGCGGCGGGCTGGTAAACTGTGGACGGGGCGGCACCGGCCTGGTAAACCCTGGACGGGGCGGCGGGCCTGGTAAACCCTGGATGGGGCGGCACCGGCCTGGTAAACCCTTGGACGGGGCGGCGGGCTGGTAAACCTTGGATGGGGCGGCACCGGCCTGGTAAACCCTGGATGGGGCGGCACGGGCCTGGTAAACCGTGGACGGGGCGCGGCCTGGTAAACCCTGGGGGCCTGGTAAACCGTGGACGGGGCGGCACCGGCCTGGTAAACCTCGGACGGGGCGGCGGGCTGGCCTAAACCCTGGACGGGGCGGCACTGGCCTGGTAAACCTTGGACGGGGCGGCGGGCTGGTAAACCTTGGATGGGGCAGCACCGGCCTGGTAAACCTTGGACGGGGCAGCACCGGCCTGGTAAACCTTGGACGGGGCGGCGGGCTGGTAAACCTTGGATAGGGTGGCACCGGCCTGGTAAACCCTGGACGGGGCGGCACCGGCCTGGTAAACCTTGGACGGGCGGCACCGGCCTGGTAAACCTTGGACGGGGCGGCACCGGCCTGGTAAACCTTGGACGGGGCGGCACCGGCCTGGTAAACCTTGGACGGGGCGGCACCGGCCTGGTAAACCTTGGACAGGGCGGCGGGCTGGTAAACCTTGGATGGGGGCGGCACCGGCCTGGTAAACCTTGGATGGGGCAGCGGGCTGGTAAACCCTGGACGGGGCGGCGGGCTGGTAAACCCTGGACGGGGGGGCGGCACCGGCCTGGTAAACCTTGGACGGGGCGGCACGGGGCTGGTAAACCCTGGATGGGGCGGCGGCACCGGCCTGGTAAACCCTGGATGGGGCGGCGGGCTGGTAAACCCTGGACGGGGCGGCGGGCTGGTAAACCCTGGACGGGGCGGCGGCCGGCTGGTAAACCCTGGACGGGGCGGCACCGGCCTGGTAAACCCTGGATGGGGCGGCACCGGCCTGGTAAACCTGGACGGGGCGGCGGGCTGGTCAACCCTGGACGGGGCGGCGGCCGGCCTGGTAAACCCTGGAAGGGGCGGCGGGCTGGTAAACCCTGGAAGGGGCGGCGGGCTGGTAAACCCTGGACGGGGCGGCGGGCTGGTAAACCCTGGACGGGGCAGCGGGCTGGTCAACCCTGGACGGGGCGGCAGATTGGATAACAATTCCACGACTTGAAGCAATACCAGACTCAAATCTTTTTCCATTCTGGGGTAACAGCAAATCCCACATGCCAGCTTTGGTCTGGAGGACACCATTTCCATCTGGGTTAGTTTGAAGAGGCTGCTGGGAGTTTTGTTGAATGTTCAATGAGCGAGGCCTGTAGCTAGACACACTTCCCTCTGGACTGTTACTATCTACTTTTCCACCTCGACTGTGACTGGAGCTTCCAGAATAATCAAAGAAAGGCTGAACGCCATAGGAGCCTCCACTTCTGTAGCTCAGTACTAGAAATAGAAAACATTTCAGAAGTTTGGGTTTGTAAAGAAGTTGCTAAATTGAAACTGAAGCTTGTGTAGCATGAATTCTTACCATTTGCATGCTGACAGAAAGTCAATGAGAGCAAGAGCAGTCTGAAAAAAAAGGAAGATAAAAGTGAACAAAAAACATGATAGAAGAATAACACATCTGCTGAAACAAAGAAGAGTAATCGTACCTCACGCAAGATCCACGAGACATTTTGGTTTCAAAGTTGAGGTTTAACAGCCAGAAAAGTGTGTCGCTGCTAGCAGGAACCCAACAAAATGAAGACACTAGTGCTTCAGCTTCATGACTTCTGCTCAGACAGCAGCCCCTTTTCAAGTCCTGAGTCGACCAATCACGTCTCACGCTGATGAAGTAATTGGAATCAGGTTGGGTTGTCCACTCCAACAACCTGGGCAGGTGATTGCAATTAAGCTAATTTCACACATTTCTACATTCCCGTTCCGTCGGCTAAGAACGGTTCAGTTTGTAGATCAGCTTCACTGCTAAATTCACCAGAATTACAAACTTTACCTACAAGACAAACGTCACCATACAGACAGAAGTTAAAGTACTTTTGGTTTTATTTGTTGAGGTTTCCACCTCTGAGATTTCTGCCTCAACTTAAACACAACAGAAGTTAAATCAGAACTATAAACTACAGAGAAAAAGAAGCAGTTTTTTCTGCTTTCCAGCTCTTTATCTACACACTATGAAGCTTTATTAAAACTAACTTGATGTCCGTCATGTTGAGAAAAGTGTACATTATTAAGGGATGTTGATCTACATTATATAATCATATTAGTATATTATTTTAACTAATCTGCAGGGAGTAGTGCATAACACTGTTCTTTCTCACTCATATTGACAGATGACACTGGACGTTTACTTAAAAACTAAAATGCTAGTGGTTCAAAACATGTTTTCTTTTACATGTTAAAGCTCATTAAAAATAGAATATTTCACATAACTATTGATGATTTTGTGAGGCATATAATAAAACCTTTGATTCTTTTCCTTTCCCTGTAGGCAGCCATTGTTTTAAGGAATCCTGTGGTGATTAAATAATGCAGTTTTTGTTGCAGAATTGTCATATCAGAGAAGAAAGACCCAGCTGACAAAGATTTTATATATATTTTTTTTATTAACAATCATTCATGTAACTGGTTTCACAATAAAGTCATGCACACACCGTTTCATAAATTACCACATAACAAATAAGCATTTCATGCATCATGAAAACAGCAACTAGCTTTTTTTGTAATCCATATTTAAATCATGGTGGAATCAAACTACATATAATGCACATTATGTTGACTTCTGCTGGGAATTTCTATACAGGAAAAATATGATAATTAAGAAGATGTACTGATCTTGAATTGGACTTTAGACACCAAACTGATACACTTCCAGAAACTAGGCTGGGAGAAGGAATGGGAAAAAGTAAAGTATGCACATTAAGATTAAAAAAGAGAAAGAAAAGAAAGGAAGTTGGAAGAGAGTAGTGATGGAGGTTCCGGTGTAAAAAGGAAGTAGATTGGTTGCTTAGTTAAAGAAAATACCAGTGTAGTATATTACTCTTTATTAATAAAAAGGTCAGAATTCATACTAAAGATCTACCTCTACATACTAGCAAAAATGTATATTATTCAAAGTAGTAAATGACGTCAATGACAGAGAGTGCAGTTTCAAGAACTTTATTGAATTTCACAATGTTGAAATGTTGATATGTTGTACATATCCAGCAGTGGCTGCTTGGACAGGGCGGCTGGCTGGTAAACCTTTCACGGGGCGCCAGACCAGGACAGGGCGGCGGGCTGGTAAACCTTGGACGGGGCGACGGGCTGGTAAACCCTGGATGGGGCGGCACCGGCCTGGTAAACCTTGGACGGGGCGGCACCGGCCTGGTAAACCCTGGAAGGGGCAGCACCGGCCTGGTAAACCCTGGAAGGGGCGGCACCGGCCTGGTAAACCGTGGATGGGGCGGCACCGGCTGGTAAACCCTGGACGGGGCGGCACCGGCCTGGTAAACCTTGGACGGGGCGGCGGGCTGGTAAACCGTGGACGGGGCGGCACCGGCCTGGTAAACCCTGGATGGGGCGGCACCGGCCTGGTAAACCTTGGACGGGGCGGCACCGGCCTGGTAAACCTTGGCTGGTAAACCTTGGATGGGGCGGCACCGGCCTGGTAAACCTTGGACGGGGTGGCACCGGCCTGGTAAACCCTGGATGGGGCGGCGGGCTGGTAAACTGTGGACGGGGCGGCACCGGCCTGGTAAACCCTGGACGGGGCGGCGGGCTGGTAAACCCTGGATGGGGCGGCACCGGCCTGGTAAACCTTGGACGGGGCGGCGGGCTGGTAAACCTTGGATGGGGCGGCACCGGCCTGGTAAACCCTGGATGGGGCGGCACGGGCCTGGTAAACCCTGGACGGGGCGGCACGGGCCTGGTAAACCGTGGACGGGGCGGCACCGGCCTGGTAAACCTCGGACGGGGCGGCGGGCTGGTAAACTGATGGACCCTGGATTCGGCACTGGCCTGGTAAACCTTGGACGGGGCGGCGGGCTGGTAAACCTTGGATGGGGCAGCACCGGCCTGGTAAACCTTGGACGGGGCAGCACCGGCCTGGTAAACCTTGGACGGGGCGGCACCGGCTGGTAAACCTGGATAGGGTGGCACCGGCTGGTAAACCCTGGACGGGGCGGCACCGGCCTGGTAAACCTTGGACGGGGCGGCACCGGCCTGGTAAACCTTGGACGGGGCGGCACCGGCCTGGTAAACCTTGGACGGGGCGGCACCGGCCTGGTAAACCTTGGACGGGGCGGCACCGGCCTGGTAAACCTTGGACGGGGCGGCGGGCGGCGGCGGGCTTGGACAGGGCGGCGGGCTGGTAAACCTTGGATGGGGCGGCACCGGCCTGGTAAACCTTGGATGGGGCGCACCTGCTAAACCCTGGACGGGGCGGCGGGCTGGTAAACCCTGGACGGGGCGGCACCGGCCTGGTAAACCTTGGACGGGGCGGCACCGGCTGGTAAACCCTGGACGGGGCGGCACCGGCCTGGTAAACCCTGGATGGGGGCGGGGCGGCCCTGGACGGGGCGGCTGGTAAACCCTGGACGGGGCGGCACCGGGCTGGTAAACCCTGGACGGGGCGGCACCGGCCTGGTAAACCCTGGATGGGGCGGCACCGGCCTGGTAAACCTTGGACGGGGCGGCGGGCTGGTCAACCCTGGACGGGGCGGCGGGCTGGTAAACCCTGGAAGGGGCGGCGGGCTGGTAAACCCTGGAAGGGGCGGCGGGCTGGTAAACCCTGGACGGGGCGGCGGGCTGGTAAACCCTGGACGGGGCAGCGGGCTGGTCAACCCTGGACGGGGCGGCAGATTGGATAACAATTCCACGACTTGAAGCAATACCAGACTCAAATCTTTTTCCATTCTGGGGTAACAGCAAATCCCACATGCCAGCTTTGGTCTGGAGGACACCATTTCCATCTGGGTTAGTTTGAAGAGGCTGCTGGGAGTTTTGTTGAATGTTCAATGAGCGAGGCCTGTAGCTAGACACACTTCCCTCTGGACTGTTACTATCTACTTTTCCACCTCGACTGTGACTGGAGCTTCCAGAATAATCAAAGAAAGGCTGAACGCCATAGGAGCCTCCACTTCTGTAGCTCAGTACTAGAAATAGAAAACATTTCAGAAGTTTGGGTTTGTAAAGAAGTTGCTAAATTGAAACTGAAGCTTGTGTAGCATGAATTCTTACCATTTGCATGCTGACAGAAAGTCAATGAGAGCAAGAGCAGTCTGAAAAAAAAGGAAGATAAAAGTGAACAAAAAACATGATAGAAGAATAACACATCTGCTGAAACAAAGAAGAGTAATCGTACCTCACGCAAGATCCACGAGACATTTTGGTTTCAAAGTTGAGGTTTAACAGCCAGAAAAGTGTGTCGCTGCTAGCAGGAACCCAACAAAATGAAGACACTAGTGCTTCAGCTTCATGACTTCTGCTCAGACAGCAGCCCCTTTTCAAGTCCTGAGTCGACCAATCACGTCTCACGCTGATGAAGTAATTGGAATCAGGTTGGGTTGTCCACTCCAACAACCTGGGCAGGTGATTGCAATTAAGCTAATTTCACACATTTCTACATTCCCGTTCCGTCGGCTAAGAACGGTTCAGTTTGTAGATCAGCTTCACTGCTAAATTCACCAGAATTACAAACTTTACCTACAAGACAAACGTCACCATACAGACAGAAGTTAAAGTACTTTTGGTTTTATTTGTTGAGGTTTCCACCTCTGAGATTTCTGCCTCAACTTAAACACAACAGAAGTTAAATCAGAACTATAAACTACAGAGAAAAAGAAGCAGTTTTTTCTGCTTTCCAGCTCTTTATCTACACACTATGAAGCTTTATTAAAACTAACTTGATGTCCGTCATGTTGAGAAAAGTGTACATTATTAAGGGATGTTGATCTACATTATATAATCATATTAGTATATTATTTTAACTAATCTGCAGGGAGTAGTGCATAACACTGTTCTTTCTCACTCATATTGACAGATGACACTGGACGTTTACTTAAAAACTAAAATGCTAGTGGTTCAAAACATGTTTTCTTTTACATGTTAAAGCTCATTAAAAATAGAATATTTCACATAACTATTGATGATTTTGTGAGGCATATAATAAAACCTTTGATTCTTTTCCTTTCCCTGTAGGCAGCCATTGTTTTAAGGAATCCTGTGGTGATTAAATAATGCAGTTTTTGTTGCAGAATTGTCATATCAGAGAAGAAAGACCCAGCTGACAAAGATTTTATATATATATGTTTTTATTAACAATCATTCATGTAACTGGTTTCACAATAAAGTCATGCACACACCGTTTCATAAATTACCACATAACAAATAAGCATTTCATGCATCATGAAAACAGCAACTAGCTTTTTTTGTAATCCATATTTAAATCATGGTGGAATCAAACTACATATAATGCACATTATGTTGACTTCTGCTGGGAATTTCTATACAGGAAAAATATGATAATTAAGAAGATGTACTGATCTTGAATTGGACTTTAGACACCAAACTGATACACTTCCAGAAACTAGGCTGGGAGAAGGAATGGGAAAAAGTAAAGTATGCACATTAAGATTAAAAAAAGAGAAAGAAAAGAAAGGAAGTTGGAAGAGAGTAGTGATGGAGGTTCCGGTGTAAAAAGGAAGTAGATTGGTTGCTTAGTTAAAGAAAATACCAGTGTAGTATATTACTCTTTATTAATAAAAAGGTCAGAATTCATACTAAAGATCTACCTCTACATACTAGCAAAAATGTATATTATTCAAAGTAGTAAATGACGTCAATGACAGAGAGTGCAGTTTCAAGAACTTTATTGAATTTCACAATGTTGAAATGTTGATATGTTGTACATATCCAGCAGTGGCTGCTTGGACAGGGCGGCGGGCTGGTAAACCTTTCACGGGGCGCCAGACCAGGACAGGGCGGCGGGCTGGTAAACCTTGGACGGGGCGACGGGCTGGTAAACCCTGGATGGGGCGGCACCGGCCTGGTAAACCTTGGACGGGGCGGCACCGGCCTGGTAAACCCTGGAAGGGGCAGTACCGGCCTGGTAAACCCTGGAAGGGGCAGCACCGGCCTGGTAAACCGTGGACGGGGCGGCGGGCTGGTAAACCCTGGATGGGGCGGCACCGGCCTGGTAAACCTTGGACGGGGCGGCGGGCTGGTAAACCGGCCTGGACGGGGCGGCACCGGCCTGGTAAACCCTGGATGGGGCGGCACCGGCCTGGTAAACCTTGGACGGGGCGGCGCGGGCTGGTAAACCTTGGATGGGGCGGCACCGGCCTGGTAAACCTTGGACAGGGTGGCACCGGCCTGGTAAACCCTGGATGGGGCGGCGGGCTGGTAAACTGTGGACGGGGCGGCGGCCTGGTAAACCGGCCTGGTAAACCCTGGATGGGGCGGCACCGGCCTGGTAAACCCTGGATGGGGCGGCGGGCTGGTAAACCTGTGGTAAACCCTGGGGGACGGGGCACCCGGCCTGGTAAACCCTGGATGGGGCGGCACCGGCCTGGTAAACCCTGGATGGGGCGGCACCGGCCTGGTAAACCCTGGACGGGGCGGCACCGGCCTGGTAAACCGTGGACGGGGCGGCACCGGCCTGGTAAACCCTGGATGGGGCGGCACCGGCCTGGTAAACCTTGGACGGGGCGGCACGGGCCTGGTAAACCGTGGACGGGGCGGCACGGGCCTGGTAAACCGTGGACGGGGCAACACCGGCCTGGTAAACCTTGGACGGGGCGGCGGGCTGGTAAACCCTGGACGGGGCGGCACTGGCCTGGTAAACCTTGGACGGTGCGGCGGGCTGGTAAACCTTGGATGGGGCAGCACCGGGCTGGTAAACCTTGGATGGGGCAGCACCGGGCTGGTAAACCTTGGATGGGGCAGCACCGGCCTGGTAAACCTTGGACGGGGCGGCGGGCTGGTAAACCTTGGACGGGGCAGCACCGGCCTGGTAAACCTTGGACGGGGCGGCGGGCTGGTAAACCTTGGATAGGGCGGCACCGGCCTGGTAAACCCTGGACGGGGCGGCACCGGCCTGGTAAACCTTGGATGGGGCAGCACCGGCCTGGTAAACCTTGGACGGGGCGGCGGGCTGGTAAACCCTGGACGGGGCGGCACCGGCCTGGTAAACCTTGGACGGGGCGGCGGGCTGGTAAACCTTGGACGGGGCGGCACTGGCCTGGTAAACCCTGGATGGGGCGGCACCGGCCTGGTAAACCTTGGACGGGGCGGCGGGCTGGTAAACCCTGGACGGGGCGGCGGGCTGGTCAACCCTGGACGGGGCGGCACCGCTGGTCAAACCCTGGACGGGGCGGCACCGGCCTGGTAAACCCTGGACGGGGCGGCGGGCTGGTAAACCCTGGACGGGGCGGCGGGCTGGTAAACCCTGGACGGGGCGGCGGGCTGGTAAACCCTGGACGGGGCGGCGGGCTGGTAAACCCTGGACGGGGCGGCAGATTGGATAACAATTCCACGACTTGAAGCAATACCAGACTCAAATCTTTTTCCATTCTGGGGTAACAGCAAATCCCACATGCCAGCTTTGGTCTGGAGGACACCATTTCCATCTGGGTTAGTTTGAAGAGGCTGCTGGGAGTTTTGTTGAATGTTCAATGAGCGAGGCCTGTAGCTAGACACACTTCCCTCTGGACTGTTACTATCTACTTTTCCACCTCGACTGTGACTGGAGCTTCCAGAATAATCAAAGAAAGGCTGAACGCCATAGGAGCCTCCACTTCTGTAGCTCAGTACTAGAAATAGAAAACATTTCAGAAGTTTGGATTTGTAAAGAAGTTGCTAAATTGAAACTGAAGCTTGTATAGCATGAATTCTTACCATTTGCATGCTGACAGAAAGTCAATGAGAGCAACAGCAGTCTGAAAAAAAAGGAAGATAAAAGTGAACAAAAAACATGATAGAAGAATAATACATCTGCTGAAACAAAGTAGAGTAATCGTACCTCACGCAAGATCCAAGAGACATTTTGGTTTCAAAGTTGAGGTTTAACAGCTAGAAAAGTGTGTCGCTCCTAGCAGGAACCCAACAAAATGAAGACACTAGTGCTTCAGCTTCATGACTTCTGCTCAGACAGCAGCCCCTTTTCAAGTCCTGAGTCGACCAATCACGTCTCACGCTGATGAAGTAATTGGAATCAGGTTGGGTTGTCCACTCCAACAACCTGGGCAGGTGATTGCAATTAAGCTAATTTCACACATTTCTACATTCCCGTTCCGTCGGCCAAGAACGGTTCAGTTTGTAGATCAGCTTCACTGCTAAATTCACCAGAATTACAAACTTTACCTACAAGACAAACGTCACCATACAGACAGAAGTTAAAGTACTTTTGGTTTTATTTGTTGAGGTTTCCACCTCTGAGATTTCTGCCTCAACTTAAACACAACAGAAGTTAAATCAGAACTATAAACTACAGAGAAAAAGAAGCAGTTTTTTCTGCTTTCCAGCTCTTTATCTACACACTATGAAGCTTTATTAAAACTAACTTGATGTCCGTCATGTTGAGAAAAGTGTACATTATTAAGGGATGTTGATCTACATTATATAATCATATTAGTATATTATTTTAACTAATCTGCAGGGAGAAGTGCATAACACTGTTCTTTCTAACTCATATTGACAGATGACACTGGACGTTTACTTAAAAACTAAAATGCTAGTGGTTCAAAACATGTTTTCTTTTACATGTTAAAGCTCATTAAAAATAGAATATTTCACATAACTATTGATGATTTTGTGAGGCATATAATAAAACCTTTGATTCTTTTCCTTTCCCTGTAGGCAGCCATTGTTTTAAGGAATCCTGTGGTGATTAAATAATGCAGTTTTTGTTGCAGAATTGTCATATCAGAGAAGAAAGACCCAGCTGACAAAGATTTTATATATATTTTTTTATTAACAATCATTCATGTAACTGGTTTCACAATAAAGTCATGCACACACCGTTTCATAAATTACCACATAACAAATAAGCATTTCATGCATCATGAAAACAGCAACTAGCTTTTTTTATAATCCATATTTAAATCATGGTGGAATCAAACTACATATAATGCACATTATGTTGACTTCTGCTGGGAATTTCTATACAGGAAAAATATGATAATTAAGAAGATGTACTGATCTTGAATTGGACTTTAGACACCAAACTGATACACTTCCAGAAACTAGGCTGGGAGAAGGAATGGGAAAAAGTAAAGTATGCACATTAAGATTAAAAAAGAGAAAGAAAAGAAAGGAAGTTGGAAGAGAGTAGTGATGGAGAAGTAACTTGATGTCATGTGTCTGTTAGCTGAGTCTGAGGCCGAGGCAGAGAGCCAGCTCGTTCTTCTGGATCTTTCCGTCTCCGTTGATGTCGCAGTGACCCATCAGGGCTTTCCTGAACTGGTCCAGGTCTGTGCCGGTGATGCTGGGCTGGAGGACGGGGTTTAACAGAGAGGTCAGAGGACAACTGACGGGTGAAGATCTAAAATCAATGATACTTACTGATATCTAATCAATGAAAACTTCTATCAGCTCTGTTTATAAGGTTATGAATGTAACGGCAGTGATGGATAAAACCTGTTCACCTTCACCAGCTCCATCATGTCCTTTACAAATCCATCCACCTCAGGGCCCTCCAACGCACCCGTCTTACTCTACACACACACAAACACACACACACACACACACACACACACACACACACACACACACACACACACACACACACACACACACACACACACACACACACACACACACACACATAGTGAATAACCTATAATGATAAACAAAACTATTCATAAACTTCTCTGTTTCCTGAACGAATTCAGTTAAAGAGAGACACTAAAGACCAAAACATTGTTTCATGCACTGATCAATTAAGATTTTTTTTTTTGCTATTTTGTTTCCATAAAATAAAAAACATCCAAAATAAACATTTAGGTGTTTTAATTTTGCTCTTTTGTATATTTGTGTCTGTAGATTTATCCTAAATTCACCAATAGTACCATTATATAATGCCTCATTTGCATATTAAAACATAACGTTTTTGAAAACTTGTAATACAAAAAATAATTGTCTTAATGTCAGTAATCATCTGGTGAAGTTTCATGTTGATATCTATTAGTTATTGTTTTACCCTATTCACCTGTAGAGTCTTCAACATGTATGTAATTTAACTAAACATTTCTTTAAAGGACGTTTTCTCTAAATGAGTTTTTTCTCAGACTCTGATCCAGAAATCTCCACTTCAGTAGCTCTTACATACACCAAACTTTACAGCTTCATTCCTCTCTATATTCTGAAGGTTTCTACAGAGGGGTTTGTTCAGATATCATTCATAGTCTGATTTATACAACATTTAATACTAAAAACATGGAGGAAATTGATTTGTCCATGTCTGTTGACAATATTTTCTGATTAAAGGAGTGATACAAACATATATCTAAATTTCTAAAACAATAAGTTTAAACCTGTCCAATCAAATTTTGAGATTCTGTTCTGGGAATGTATGCAAATTAGCACATATTTAACAGGATAAATCCTCATTTGCATATTGGAAAATAACATTTCAGAAACTTCGAACACCAAAAAAATGATTGTCTTAATTTTAGTATTCAACTATAAATGTGTCATGTTGATATCTAATTATTGATAAAGTAGTTATTTTAAATGTAGAATCAGCATTTAATATTAAGAAATATTCATAAAGCATTATTTTATAGGATATACGATCGCCCTGCTCTCTCTCTCTGGTCAGAAAGACAACTTACAAAAATCTAAATTCAAACTTACGACATCGTAGTGAGCAAATATCTTCTCAAAGTCTCTCTTCCTGTCCTCCTGACTGCCACCCTGACACCAAATACAGCAAGACAATAATGAAACAATGAGAATCTGGTGTTAAATATTCAGGAACTTTTTATAATTCAACTAAAAATATAATTAAGAAACTTCTGAATAAACTCTTCAAACTTACGTCCATTTTGAACTTCAGTAGGAAGTTTTCTTTCAGGGACAAGATTCTTCAGAGAACAGGAAACAAGTAAATTTCCAGATTTGAGAGATGAATGATTTTAATTAAATGTGATGTATAGATCGTCAGTACCTGGCCAGGTCATTTAAGTCCAGTCTGCCGTCCTTGTTCTTGTCAAACATCTTCATCTACAGGAGGAAACAAAAAAATCACAACAGTGTTATTCTGTCAATGAAAAGAAGAAGTCAGTAGTACTAACATCTGGTTACCATGGTGTCGGTGTACTGCTCCAGTTTGTCAGGGGTGATGGACTTCCTGTGTTGGAGGAAGAGGTCCTGCAGGAAGCCCTGGAGAGACAACAAAAAAAGACAGAACTAAAAATGCACAAGAAATGCTGGATGTTCTGCCATTTGGACTATCAGACCCTGCTGCAGTAAAATGAGAGGTTTTCTAAAGAGACTGTGGTGCTCGGATGCACTACCACTTCTGTCCACAGGGACCGCCAGAATCAACACTAAATGAAAGTTCCTCGTAGTACCTTTAAAATAAAGGCTGATGAATTAGGGACCATCTTAAATCCTCCACTTGGTGACCTCATGTTTAACATCCCGGTGCTATGAATTGTGGGTAATTTCTTTCAGGCAAAGTCTGCTGAAATAAAGACTTATGGAAAGTGTGTCTTCATACAACGGTTCATATGAAAAAGTAAAAGTTACTCCTCTATTTTCTTGAGTTCTCCTTTGAAAATCCAGCAACACAGTCAAATTACAGCTTATTACATGCATAAGGGCTTTTCAAAATAAACTTCCATCTTCACAGAAAACAACTTAGTTAAGTTTAGCCAACAAAATCGCTGAGTGAGGTTTAGGAAAGGATCGTAGTTTGGGTGAAAATAACCACTGAACTGACATGTTGTGTTTTAAAGTCCTGTCTATAAATCAATAGTCACAAACACAAGATCCACCGTGATCTAATGGACCTGAGGACCAGAGAGAAACGTCTTCCTGTCCACAGGACTAAAGTCTGCTAAACTCATCAGTTACCTTGAGCTCAATCGCTGAGATGTAGCCGCTGCTGTCCGCGTCATAGTTTCTCCAGATCTACACAGTAAAGACACGCATCACTAGAAATGCAATAAATGGAACTAACAGATTGAGTCTAGCCACAGCAATGTTCATTACAACCTTCAATATTTAAATCATGAATACACTGACAGTTTTCTACTTTCCTGTTCTCTGAAAAGTGTGGTGTTTGTCCTGAAGGTGGTGCTCATTATCCAAACAGGAAAAATACTCAACCAAGTCAAAAATGTTGATCATTTGGATGATATTTGAAGTAATTGTTCTCTGGCGATGAAAATTCACAGCAAAATTTTGTGGAAATCAAACCAGTTTTTGGAGGTTGATCAACCAACACATCATCCATCTGGTATTATGGTTCAATTAAGGGAATATTTCATCAGTATTCTTGAAGAATATATATTTTTTTCTCTCTAGCCTCCACACTGAACAAAGAATATAAAAAAAGAGGGAGAAAAGTCTCTGGAAAAAGAAGCGTGAGACTGTTTTTGGAAAGGTATTTAAACTAGTATTAGCATGTGTTTGTGAAGTAGTGAGGACCGACTGGATAAATGAGACCTTGATTATTCTGCAAGAGTAGCGGGATCGTTTGTGATGTTTTGATGTAGTTTTTTTCATCCTTTTACTTTAATAAATCAACACTTTTTTTCAATTTTATTGATTCTTTGTTCATGCAACATTTTATTCAAGAATTCAAGGTAACACGGGATGAGTAACTGATACACAAATGGTCATTTCTTGGGGGTGAAATATTCCTTTAAGGGTTTAATAAAAGATAAGTAAGTGACAGATCTGTAAAGTTAATAAGGCATAATGTCTTCTATTGCTTTACATTAAAATCTCGCTTTGATTTTAAGCTCCGGCACGTTGACCTTTGACCCTCACCCTCATGAACTCCACGCTGTTGTCCAGAGGCGTCTCTCTGCGAAACAGAAGCAGGAAGTTCTCCTCCTCTGGCAGCATCAAGATGGCCAGCTGGAAAACACAAACAAACAAACATTGGAACTGAAGGCTTCTTCATCACATCATACATCAATTTCAAATCACATCCATTATCTTGTACTAAATGCACTAAGATTTATCTCCAGAAATAACTACGATTGCAGACTGAACATATCTATAAATACTGTATATTTAGACTCTAAAAGGTGTATTTGTACCTCTTGTATCTGCAGACGTTGGTCAGCTGCCGTGTCGTAAGCAGACATGAATCTTTCTCTCAGTCTTCTGATTTTGTCCTCTGTTATCTCCTCCTTCTGAGAACAACATTGAATTTATGGTGATTTTCAGTCTCTCCGGCAGAATTTCATTTTAAAAACTGAATGATAAATAAATATATATCAGTGTAGTGACTAACTTCTACGGTGCACACAATAAAAAATTATATTTTTTAAAGCCACAAAGTGAATATTTTTGACATTTTCTGACTTTGGTGCCCCCTGGTGGTTATTATTAAATGAAACACTGGCAGAGAGCAACGTACTTTGATAAAGATCTGACAATGAGACGTTTAAAGCCACACACCGTTTGATTTTCTGCAAACAGAAACTAGTTCAATGAGAATAAGTTTCACAAAAAAATATGAAACTGAAAAGTCGAAGGTGTTTATTTTATTTTCCGCTGAAGAAGCTGCAATTAATCGTTCTATCAACAAGTAGGTAAAAAGCAGATTGACTCGGAACTCAGCCTCAGATTTGATCTCTTTACCTTCTTCCCAAATTTTTCCAGCATGTGTTGGAAGAAGGCGTCCAGCTCCTTCCCTTCGATGTAACCGTTATCTAAAAACACAACCAGGCGTCAAATCAATTGCAAACTCACAAGAATATAAAGAAGTTGTACTGAAATTACTAAGATTGAGTGTTCAGTAAAATGGTTTGGGTTTGGATTCAAAGACGTTTATTAAGATGCAAAAGGTAAGTGTATATGTATTTATAAATACTATAAATACATATTTCACTTTAGCTGGATGGTTGAGTTTTTAACTGATTATCTCTGATACTGTTAAGAATATATATTCAAACATTCATTGTTAATGTATTCATGTCAATGTGGTCTTTTGTGATTGGGTGCTTCGTTCCAAACAGCTTAATCATCCAAACACAAAATCGAACAAGGACAAACTTCCCTAAACGGACGTGAAAAGGAGCAGTGTGAAGGATTTAGTGAAATCTAGTGGTGAGTTTGCAGAATACAACCAATTGAATACCCCTCTGCTCACGATATCTCCCTTTTACAAACGTGTAGAAAACTACGATGGCCTTCAGGTAACTTTAAAATCACGTACTGTGTATCAACCATTTTTTTTGTCGACTGCTGTTCTGAAGCCTTGAGTTTGGTGTTTTGGCCGTTGCCATTTTGGTTTTCTGCAACCAGTGAACGAAAGTTACCATTTTTGGACTGTGGAGGACTAACGTAGTGACACCGGATTCGGCTCTGGTAGAGGCAGCAACCTGTCAATCAGTGTGTAGCCCCGCCCTAAAGCATCCCCTGCTTTATGGTCTGTTTGACTCTAAATGGAGCATCATTTACTAAATGAACATCATGCTGTATTGAAGAAGACTTGAAACTAGAGATTGAGACCATAAACTCATGTTTACAATGTTTACTGAGGGAATAAATCAAGAGAGAAGTAGAGTCATTTTCTCATAGACTTCTATACAACCAGAGGAGTCGCCCCCTGGTGGACAGGAGAGAGAATGCAGCTTTAAGACACTTCAGGTGCAAACGTGAAAGTCTCTCTTTTAGAGTCAGTGTCTGGTTTGTCCGTTCTGGTGGAGAACCCACTCCCTCTATAGATGTAAACGGCCTTTTATAAGATAACAAAAACATGATTTTTATTTTCGGGTGATTATACACTAATAAAAACATATTTATGAATATTATATTCCATTTCTGTTAATAGATCCCTCTCAATCCTGCACACTGCTCCTTTAAAACCCCTGATTGTCTCTGCCACTAACTCAAGGGTTTTATTAATCAAAATAAAAAAAAATTAAAAAAAATGACCGCCTTAATTAGGAATTTACAATCTAAACTCTGCAGTTCTTTAACTTTGGAGAAATGAATCCTTCATTGATGACATGTTAATTCTATTGTAAAGCATCTGGATGTTTACTGCAGATGCTACTGATAATGTTGTGACACGTCTGAGCCGTGATGTTCTGTATAAACCTGCATTTAAACAGCTGTCTTCTGATAATCCTGATAATTTACCACAATTATTACAGCGTCAGTTAAATGTCTGAATGAATGTGTTGTTATTTTCATACACAGTTATATAGTATAGTAGTATTATATAGTTATAGTATATATATTTTAGTTTTTTACTTATTTAATATTCTTTACTGTGTAATTACTTATTTATAATACTTGTTTTTTACTATGTCTCTTGTTTGCACTATCCTCTCTGCTGCTGTAATTTCCCCCTGCTGCGGGACTAATAAAGGATTATCTTATCTTATATATTTGTGACGTTTATAGGCACAATAAATCTCATTATTTACTCAGTTTATGTGCTGAACAAACTCTTCTTACCGTTTACGTCGAAATGTTGCCAGATCTGTAAGAAACCTGCAGCGTCCAGGCTGTCGAAGGTGTTGTCCATGGTGCTGAAGACCAGTCCAGAGGTCGAGCTGGTGACAACGAAATACTGAAGGAAAGGCTTCTTCTTCCAGAGAGAGACGAGCTGTGAAAAAAAAATCTTATGATTCCACCCCCAGGCGTCTCCTGAATTCAGCCAAATGAGACTAAAGAGGGATTCAACAGCTTGTTTATGAAGGAGGGAGAAAGGGGAGGAGGGAGGAAGGGAGGAGAAACAGACAGAGAGAGAGTCTGGACAGTAAAACAGCATTTATTGGTAAAAAAACAAACAAATACAGAAATATCTGACAGCTTGATGTCACATTTTTGTAAGTTTTCTGGCATATTAACAATAAAACATTATTTAACTGAATCCTTAAAAAAAAAAAAAAGTAGATAATGACAAAAATATTTCCTCCTAAAATAAAAACCACCACCGCGTCTCTTAAATGTGAATCCGTTCAGATTCAACAGGACGCTTCTCTGATAATAAATCTGATTTTTTATTTTTTGCTCATAATACAATATAAACCCCAGAGTTTGTGCATTTAACTCTGATATAAACCCCATTTCTTTTATTAACAGAACCGTAAACACATGGGAATGTTAGTACATATTTACATCGATACATCAGTAAGTGCAGCAGTACATAATTAACAGAAATCAGTATGGAATAAAGCTGTGTTATGGTGAGGATACAGCAGCAGAGTTTACAGCTTTTTCCTCTTTAGGAAATGTAAAGGCACTTATTTGGATTTATTAGGATTATTATTATTTGGATGTTGACAAACATATTTCCATGTGAGAAACTGTAAATCACGGTAACTCTAACGTGACATGAACGCATCATTAAATCTGACACTTTTAAAATGTGTAAGTTTAAAAAAATATCTGTAGAACCGAAACAATACTTTGTTATTGAACTCTTGATTTTGGAAATAGTTTGACAATATCATTTCTTTTTTTTTTTCAGAGCTTTCAACCACATCTCACAATCTTCATTGACAGATGGAGTTTGGTCAGTTTTTGTCGCTTCACCACCACATAACTGTGGTTGTTTTGGATACATTTGCTGTATACGAGGTCGTATAAGGGCTGATGAAGACCATGAGAAGCAGTTGAAAGCTCAGAGGCAACTAGACAACAAAAATAAACCCAGCAAAGCCCTGATTAGCCACAACTACATTGTACGTGATATTTAATAACATTAAACTTATGGCTTATAATAATATATGCATTTAAAGAAAATATACAACCACGGTAACATTTCCCATCATCTCTGTTTCCTTGGAATGGAATATGTTTTTTTACTCGTCAGGTTAACATCATTACAATTGTTGTATTAAAGAAAATGGGTGTTCTATTGAAATTAAAAGACAGTTTTGAGAAAACAAAAACCTGAATTTGAGCTTTTGGGATTTAAAAAATAAAGTAAAAATGTAACTTTGGCTCAGAGTGTAAACTATCTTTGGTTTTTTGACACTTTCTTGTTGCTCATCTGTTCCAGCTGCTTCTAATTTTGGCATTTTCTCATTTCTGGACATTTGTTTTAATGATATAAAAACACTTCTCTCCAGAGGACCTGCTGGTAGAATCACCTGCAGAACATAAATACAGTAAAAAACAAACTGCTTCAGTCTGGACCGACTCCGACAGTCAGACTGGTTCTCCTCAGTGCTTTGGACTCACTCACCTTTACCTTTTTTTTTTTTTTTTTCATATCTAAGCAGCTACAGATTGTCTCTGCACCAGATAAAAGCCATCTGCTCTGCTCTTTATGGTCCTATTAGAGCTGTTAACACGGACGGTAATGGAACTGTTTTCGTATCCATTTAGCCGGACAGCTGGGACTGATCCGAGATCAGGAAACTCTGCTGATAACAGCATGACATGTGCTGAATACTCCGCTTGCATGTGCCTCTCCAGGGATTGTAAAAAATGTCATGATTCACTGTTTTTGACCTCTTTGGTGTAGAGAGGACAGCTAAGCAGGATTCAGTGAGTGTCAACATCTTGTTGGTGTCAGACTGGGGGGGCGTCGTCGGGCTCGTCCTCTGATTTGTTGTCAGACTTGAGATCAGCGGACGGAGAAGGAATCTCTTCCTCAGCTGGACTGAGATCTGGGTCCGTCAGAGATGGAGGCCTCACTGAAGAGAGAGAGAGAGAGAGAGAGAATATAGATGAGGAAAGAGGATGAGGGGAAACAGGCGGACTACAACGGTGGAAAGATGTTTTCTTGTCTGGGAAATAAACTAATTCAATATTACAAATTGTTTATTTCATTCTTGATTCAGTGTGTAAGTGCAGTCAGTAAACAGAGCAGATGTTCTGAAATGTGATTCTTGCTACTTTTAAAAACAGCGCAGAGATGGAAACAGGATTTATCAGATGGACAGGATGCTGGTTAGACGGACCGTTGGCGGGGAGGGACTTGGCTCGCTCTGGTCCGTCCTCGCTCGCAGCAGGAGGACCGGCTGAGCCCTTCAGAGACGACCACTGTCGGCCACCGGCGCCGGATTCAACCGCTGGGTCGGGCGGCTCGAACGCATCGCCATCAACGGGAAACTCACCTGCAGGGAAGAAAATCAATGAAATCAATAAAAATAAAGATGATTTACATCCTTAAGAGCTACGTCACCAAACACCAACACTTTCATCCCCTAGTCGCAGAGAGAGTGCAGAGACAGAGGGGTCGTTCAGATGAATATGTTCGTCTACTCGGTCCGACTCATTCATCCTTTATCTGAATGTTATGTGCCGGTTAGAATCTATGACCCCGACCATGGCTCTGAAATATGAATAGCCTTACTGTGCCGTGTTTTGATAAATCCCATGACAAAGCAGCAGATCAATTTGTATTTTTTTACTTTTTCTTCTGTCAGTTTTGACATGTATCTATAATATTCTCTAAACTATATGAGTCGTTAATGATGAATAATAACAAGTAGTTTGGATTAACCGAGACTGAGAGTAAGTTATAAAACGTCATATATGTATTAGAAAGAATACGATAGATATATAGCAAAATGGATGCTGAAAAGAGACGTTTAAACCGATTCAGTTTTAAAGATTTACATAATAAAAGAAGGAAAGGTTCCTTCTCTTTTAGACTGATGGAAAACAGAAAAGGAGAATACATTCAGCTAGCCAGCGAGGTACGCTCTCATGCACTCGTTGCTTTTCATGCTCTGAACATCAAGTTTAGCTCCTTATAAGGACTGACGAAATCACCAACTTCATAGAGAATGGTGTGGAACTAAACTCTTGATCTGATTTGGATTACATGCATACATAGAAAAATGTAGGTATAAATTCTAAGCCAGAATTCATGCTCTCTGTAAGAGTTTGTTTTGTTGAAGATATGCACAAGCAACTGCAGTGACTTAGTGAAGGACATTCTTAATAACCTACAAATGAAACTGAAATAACTTTGTCAGTTTGTTAGAGTAAAGTGTGTAATAAACACTCTACATGTGTGTAAATGACCTTTTTCTTCTCATCACTTTGACTTTAAAAACACATATTTTTCCACGAAAATTGCAAAGGGAAAACTCGCCACTCTGATTACATAGAAGAAACGCTGTTTTAGGGAAAAATACTTCCTGTAACTGATAATTACACAAGTCGAGAGTTACACTACAAAAACACACACACACACACACACACACACACACACACACACACACACACACACACACACACACACACACACACACACACACTGACACTTGGACATGTCAAGTACAGGCTAGGACCTTTTGCTTCAGATGAACTGTGTGTGGAGGCGTCACATGTGGCCTGGAAAGCTTTAATTAAACAAGATGTCACCTGATACATTAAGTGTTATATTTCCAGCTTTGCGAATGAGTCATACAACCTTCATCATGAAGAAAGAAAGAAAGAACGCATAAGAGGGAAATATCACAGCAACCAAGGCTGCAGATGCATTCTTCCTTTCTCTTTTCAGCCTCTGGTGTTTTGGCTTATTGACTTTTATGCAAATATAAAACGACTCTGGCTTATTATATGTAGTATTTACGATCTTTCTTCTTAAATTTGTGACACACATCAAATATTATGACAAGAGAGACAGTTTCTTATTCTTGGTTCCTTGATAAGGGCACTAAATGTAAATCCCTGCAGCCAAAATAAACAGGATCAGGTCTGAATTTGAAGCTTACAGGGATTGGTTAAAACCTTAAAGTTAATTTATTAGAAGTCTGGCAAACTCTCCGCTAACATTTGAGTACTTTTAATGATTTTTTAACCAAGTCATAAACTTCTGTTCCACATCAAATATCAACGATGTCAAACTCCTTCAAATATTGCTGCTACTGATGCCTCGTTTATGAGGAGATACCAACCGTCCAGTGGAGACAGGGGTCCTGCAGAGTTGCTGCTAGTGCTCTCTCTCTCCTGCTCTGACGCCGCCCTCTTCTGGCGAGGAGCAGGAAGTGGTCCTTTGGCAGAGGAGCTGCCTGCTGGAGCCTCAGCAGAGTCATCTGAGGAACAGAGATCAACCAAACAATGAATTGATTCAGGACAAATACACATATATATAGAAAGTAAACTCCTATTGTGGTTGTAAAGATATTTTGAAACAGCTGTTCATGTCTGTGTGATGCCCTACAGTTGATACCAAATGTCTGAGAGCCACTCAATTTCTCACAATCATTGTTTACCTAAGATGTAGCTGCTGCTCGGCCTGGGGCTGGTCGGACTGGTAGGACTGAGGGGCCCAGAAGTCCGGGACCCAAGAGGGGGTTTGGTGGCCTGGGGTGGGGGCGGTCTGGGGGTGACGCTGGGCGGTTTTGATCTGGGAGTCGGCTCTGGTTTGGACTCTTCAGTGTCTGCTGGGACAACGGGATGGTCGTCTGACTTGGCTATAGGAAAATGACAAGAGACGGTTTAGGAGTCATGAAGGGTTGTGACATTTAAATTACACATTGTCAAGATATAAATATATATAACTGCAACATTTGACCTTTCTAAGTATAACAACGGGTCAACAGGTAACAAGAAATTCACCTTTATCGTTGTCGACCTTGTCCAGTAAAGATGACGACTCAGCCTGGAAACAGAAAGAAGTGAGCTTTAGGTCAAGTTTCAAGTTATTTGAGATATTGTTAGATATCAAGCTCCCTCCAATAATAAAATATCAGACAAGTAAAACATGTATTACTTGAAGATATAAAATAGTGCATAAGTTAAGATATAGGGATACAATTTCACACAAAATAAAATAATAACAAATGTATGAGCTCCACCCACCTTCTTTACAGCCATTCTCTCCTGTCTGGCCTTCATCTCAGCCAGCAGGTCCATGCCCATCACAGGGACCCCAATGTGGCGGGGAATGTGGGGGTTCTCCTTCTTCTCCAGGTTCTCCTTTATCTCCACAGTTTTCTCCTCCTTTGCAAGCTCAGCAGGTTCAGCGGTGGTCGGAGAGCTCTCCATTTCAGAATCCGTGTGGTCCGAGGATGGAGCCCTGTGGAGTTCCTGATGGGGCTCCGCCACAGTGCCAGGGTTTCTCCCGGGAGCAATAGGGGATGCTGGTGTCGTTTCCTCAGTCACCGTGGTGATAGAGGGAGAGGGTGAAGCAGAGGTGGAGGAGGAAGGAATGGGTGGAGTGATGGCGGCGCCTCCGTGGCTCTTCTCTGAGCGGGATGTCCGGGACTTGATGAGGTTGAAAAAACCGCTCTTTCTGGTTTCACGCTTCTTATCTGCTGCTTCCTGCGTGCTGGAAGACGGACCTCTCACAGTGGGAAGTCTAGAGAAGATAAAAAACAATAGTTATATGCAAAAAAATATACTTTTATTCAGCCTAACAAACCAACAAAATCTCACAAGGCATCCGGTTACTTTTCTATGCAGATGACACACAACTTTTTTGTGAGATTATACATTTTGTCTTTAACACAAATGTTTTTATGTTGTCGTGTGCACTTCAAAATAGTTTCAGTTTGAAGCTTAACTCTCACTTGAAGCTGAGTTTAATGACTTTCTTGTAGAAGAAGTCATCCAGGCCTTCGTCCAGCTTTCCCATGATGCTGTTCTGCTCTGCCTCTTGTGACGAGCTGCCGGAGGCCTTCCGCTGAACAGAGGCAGAGACAAAGAGATGTGATTCAGTGAAGTTTTATTATTCAGCCAGTAATCTTATCAGGGAGTTAACGACCACAACAGCCAATTGAGCTGCACCGTCTTTATCATTGGAAGTTTTGTCTTTTATTGATTCTAGACTCTTCAAATTAGATGAATTACCCATCAATACCAAAGTCAAGATTATTGATATTGAAACAAACATTTGTTGAACAACAAACAAATATATTAAACAATAATTAAATTAATATTAGCTATGTCATGACTTTTAATGTAAGCATACAAATAGTTTTTTTTCAGATTTGCATCACTTATGATGTGGGTATTGGTCCCTGAGGGAAACCTACAGCTGGTCGGCTTGGTTTTGTCCTCTTCTTTGGTTTCGGTCGGAGTTTGGTGTGATGCTCCAGCATCTTATGCTCCACAGGCGGCATCTCGCCCAAACAGACAGTCTTTGTATCCAGTGGAGTAGGGGGAGGGGGGAGGTCTCCATAGTTGCCTGACATGCTGTCCAATTGTTGTGCAGGAGGATGAGGAAGAGGAGGGTCCTCAACGTGGATAGGAACCTCCTCCAGAGCCTTGTCCAGGTCAAACTCCATCTCTGTGGGTTATCAGTTCATAATGTTTAGCACAGCCTGTTTATGGAATCAAGACACACCAGAACGAATCTTAGTTCTTACTAGTCTGGAATCCAGGAAATAATGTAAAACAAGATTTCTAAAGACAAACATTTCAAAGTCATAGGTGTTCTAATTGGTGGCTGAATGTCAAGAAGGCGGGTCTTATCTAATATGAGCCTTTCAGAGAAATACACCAGGAAGAACAGACCTGTGCTGCAGAATGACGGTCTCAATCACTTTCTTGAGACAGTGAAGCTCTCTCATTTTATTTCTGTCTGATATCACATGTCATATAAATCAACTGAAACAAACACTGAGCAGTGAGCAGTCAGTTCGAGCGAGGCGGTGTGCTGGAGACATCTCACACTCACCAGGGATTCATGTAAGGCCTGCATTGTGTCTTTGGCGTTGGCAACCAATGGCACAGTGTATGTTTCGGCCTGTAAGTTGCTTGGCTTTGTTAACGAAAACCCCCTGGACGTTATAACAATTCATTTCTCTTGTACTCCCTGTACCGAGACAATCTGAGTTCATGTCATTTTTTGTCACTCACCAAACGCCACAGAGACGGGTCGCAGCATCCTCACCAGAATACTCTTCCTCTTGGATTTAGGAGTCATCTAAAGAGCAAAAACATTATGATTGTTGAATAATGATGATGATGTCAATGTAGACTATTTCCTAACCCATTTTAGACAGGCTGATATGCAGTGACTGGTGTAAGAGAGCTTGTGTTGTTTTGTGTTTTCTTACAATGCAGCTGTCCAAATCCTGCAGCCCGTGTTTCTGGTCCCGGCCCTGGCTTTGTTTCTGTTCCTGGTTGTGTTTCTCCGGCTGCAGAACCATCTCATCCAGAACCTCCATCTCCAACGGGGGCTCGTGATGCAGCAGAGGATGACTCTTCCTGATCACATGGTCGCCCTGGAGACACATGGAGGACGCAGGGGGGGATGAATGGATAGAAAAACAAGACAAACAGACAGGAAGACAGACAGGTGAAGAGGACACTCACCAGAGTATGTTGTGTTCTGGACAGAGACTCCAGGATCTCATCCACGATGCGATCGGACAGAAACGACGCCATGCTCAGCTTCACTTCACTGTTTCACACAGAAAAAAAAAACACAGAACAGAAAAAAAAAATCACATTCAGTTTTCAAAACCTCCATCTGACCAAAATGACATGTTACACAACTGTCGCAACAATGGACCTGGTGGCTGTGTGAGTCTTGTTCACTCTTTGTAAAGGAAGACCCACTGACTAAACAAAATTGATTTGCAACTACAACTAAGACAGAAACTGTAAATGGTGTCAGCGTTTAACGGATGATACAGAGCTGTTGCATATTTACTCACACATGGTTTGCAAGTGTGGTGCTTGTTTGATTGGTAAGTAAGTAAAGATTTAATTATGTAGTGCCTTTCAAAACAAAGTTACAATCTGCTTCAAAATAAAAGCATTCAATATAAACAAGTAACACAAGGCCAAAAAAATTGACAGAAATAACATAAACAAATACCGTTTGGATCAGTTATTAAAAGTGAAACATGGAAAAATAACTGGGCCAAGACCAGGTCTGTATAATGGGACCCAGTGTTACTATGAAAAAAAGTATGGTTAGGAGATAACCGTCTTCTATCTGTGACTCCTGTAATGTCACAGTAATCAGCACACATAGATGTCACAGAAAAAAAAAAGTTTGTTATGGAAGCACATGACAGATGTCTGGTGAAAAAAATGCATTAACCTCCTTGAAATCAGCTGCAGAATACTGGACTTGTTCTCCTGGAAATACCTTCTTTTCTGATAGGAGCAAGACCTTACAACTCAATAACCAAAGACCCGTTAAAGCTCAAGCTAAAATAACCATGTAAACACAGACCTGATCTTGTTGATGATGTCGACCCCGGACTGCTCCAGCATTGTGGTGGTGATGAAGCTGCGAGGGACCGTCATCTTCCCGGCTCCGGCCTTCAGCAGCTCCTGGCGAAGGCTGCTCTTCTTCATCACGTGAGGACACAGACCCTCAGCTGCGTCCACCATGGACACCAGCATTGTCTGGGGAGGAGTTAGAACAGTTTAAACTCCACATGGCACTATAGTTTGAGTGAGAGTGTTACTGTGTCATCAGCAGCTCAGTACCTGCAGCTGTTCGTCCATCACCCGGCCAACCTCTCCAGCCATCGACTCCAGTTTGTCCTGAATGGCTCCAACACACTCTCCACTGGATCCTCCATTCTTCAGGTAGTGCAGGTTGGGGAGCAGCTGGGGGGATGAGTGAGGTGCAAGGATTATAGAAGAGAGGAAGATAGAGAGAAAGAAGGAGACAGCAAGAGTGTTCTTTATCTCAGGTATTTTCATTTTTAACGTTTTACCAGTAGAGGCTCTGTTTCATAACAGATTAAAAGTTTCTCACTGTACATTTAATGAGCATGCTTATTGCTCTAAATTCAAAAAAGTGAAATTGTTGTCACTACAGGTTAAATAGGACCTTGTTATTAGTGTTGAAATTGATTAATTCAGCAGTCAGGCACAACAGCATCACTGATAAAACAGTCTGCACATTGAGTCAAGCAAGAACATTTTTTATACATGTATCTTGTCCAAAGGCGTGTTTTTAGTGTCTCAAGACAGACTGACTTATCGTCTTTGTTCTGCACTCATGTCTTCTTACTTTCTTGGAGTTCCTGGCGTCTTTCATGAGGTTCTCAGCCACCTTCACGTCCTCCTGGACCGCGCTGGTCTCTGTGAACCTCAGAGAGTTCAGGTGGTCTTGCACCTTCACGCACATCATGTCCATCATCTGCGTAACAGAGAGGTTAGAGGTCAGATGATGGACAGTAACATGTTGAATCAAAGGGATCTAAGGTGTGTGTGTGTGTGTGTGTGTGTGTGTGTGTGTGTGTGTGTGTGTGTGTGCGTGTGTGTGTCTGTGTGTGTGTGTGTGTGTGTGCGTGCCTGTTGTGTGGTGGTGGTGACGATTCCCTGCTGCAGCCTGTACGCCTGCTCCTGGAGGTATTTACGTGTCTCGTGGTTCCTCAGCAGGTATTGCTCCATCTGAGTCACAACAACACAACACCAACAAACTCAAATTTAACTCTCTTTCATGTGATATCAGATAAGATTTATAGAGTCATAACACAATGCAGTGGAGGCTATAGGATACTCGATAGAAAGAACAGGGCAACGACCTTCAGTAAGGCCTCCTCCGTCTTCTCTGGGCTCGCCTTCAGGGCCTGAGCCGCATCCATGATGGGAATAGGCATGAAACGAATGGTGTGGTTCCTGATGGGGAGAGAAAATAGTACTTTTATTAGCATGACTAACTCCTTAATACTAGAACTAAGTCAGGACGGGGCGTATAGCATGCAAAGACAGTCATGTGACATTGACAGACGGCTTAATACTTACTTCTCCAAAGCAGCAGCGACGTCCTGTAGACCCTGAGGGCTGATGTTGTTTCTGTCCCACACGATTGTCCTGCAGACACAAACCAAGAAAATTGAGAAGAAAAAACCACACATATTTGGATTAAAAAATATTTTTTGAGTGCTTCTTTGTCACATGATCTGAAAGAACTTAAAAACATTTTTTTTTTGCAGAGAGATTTGCTTTACTCTAAATGGAGCATCATTTACTAAATGAACATCATGCTGTATTGAAGAAGACTTGAAACTAGAGATTGAGACCATAAACTCATGTTTACAATGTTTACTGAGGGAATAAATCAAGAGAGAAGTAGAGTCATTTTCTCATAGACTTCTATACAACCAGAGGAGTCGCCCCCTGGTGGACAGGAGAGAGAATGCAGCTTTAAGACACTTCTGTTTGGAAAATGTAAAAGCTCCTAAACATAACTTTTGTTTGGAAGACAATCCTGTTTTGTTGCTCACCTGAGTTTGGTGTTGATCTGCAGAGCTTTGGCCAGCATCTTGGCCCCCATGTCTCCCATGGAGTTTCCACTGATGTCCAGTTTGGTCAGAGAGGTGTTGCTGCCCAGGGCGTTGAGGACGATGGACAGGTCGGTCTTCAGCTTGGAATCAGCCAGGGACAGCGAGGTCAGCGGCTGCAGGGGAAACCATTTTTACAGGCAGGTTGTTTATCCAAATTGTCTTATGAAAGCTTTAGAATTGAATCAAGGCTTAAATGATGACGTTCCACTCACCGAGTCCTCCTCTTGAAGCATGTGAACCAGGTTGTCCAGAACCTGATACACATTTCTGGGGAAAGAAGTGACAAACCAATGCAGTGAGTGATTCAATGAGTGTTATGTTTTAGGAAGTGCTGGAATACTTTGTGTGTGACTCACTTGGACTTGATGTTGTTGAAGTTCTTGCCCAGTGAAAGGTGTCTGATGGAGCGGTTCTTGGCCAGCCAGACCAGCAGGGTGATCAGATCCATGTCCAGACCTGAGGGGAAAGAGCAGCACAGAAACATGAACCTGCCGTATCCAAAACACAATACAGCGGCCATCGTAAATGCTCCAAATCTAAAAAATGTTCCTCACTGTTGTCAGAAATGTCCAGACTGGAGATGTTGGGAATCTCAGCCACACAACCCTCCAGGATCTGGGAGCCTCCTGAACGCAGCTGAGAGCAAAAGAGAGTCAGATCTCAACGATAAACGTCAGTGTTCATGCACATTCACTACGTGCTGAATTTAATCAGTGCTGATGTCATGTTTACCTCGCAGCAGCTGAGATCCAGAGACACGTCACTGAGGTTAGGGTTGCAGCCGAGGCCCAACAACAACGCTCTGCAGAGAGAAAAGACAGTGACTCATCCGACGGTCGGTTTAACAACAGCTTACAGAGAGCAGTGACTTCGCTTTAAGGGGAACTTTGATGTCTTTCCACTTGGACTCTATTTTGCTCTGATTTTGTAGTTGGTCCATAGTTGAGGGAGAACGCAGCAGAGGGCAGCTGCTAAACGGGCTGTAGTGTCATCGCTGTGGGAAACTTCTCAAGTGTTATTTTAGTAGGTGACATGCTCAGATTGATATTATCGAAGTCTGACAACATTATGGAAAGAACCCTTCAGAGGATTTAAACTTTTCTTTTTACCTTTTGCTTTCTGTTTATCATTGTATCACGTGAATCGTGATTGAGAGAGGGAGAGAGGAGTGCCGGTGTTGGATTACTGAAATCCAAGATTTTTATGCCATGGCTGAATATTTAGATGATTTTGATAATATGGATGTAAAGTGAGATTCCCAACAACAGACAGACAGCATCAAGCAAAAGGTAAAGAAAATGAAAGAAAAACATGGTTAATAATGTTGTCAGACAATTATAACAACAATCTGAGCTGAAGATTGTCCCCATTAGTCAGTTTGACACATAAAAACAAGGGAAAATAGGGTTCAGGTTGAATGATATCGAGGTTATCCTTTCTGCTTGATATTTTTGAAACACTGAAGGTTTGAAAAAAGGTGCCTATGTTGCCCAGACTGTGGCTGCATTGATATCATTTCTCTTGACTTTGCTAGTGAATAAAGTCATTGTTTTCATGTCTTTCAATGGATTTCTGCCAGCATGACTGCTGACAAAATTGCAACTTAATAAAGAAGCCTTCTGTCTCAGTGAAAGCCATAAATATGAAGTTATTAATGGGAGAATGCAGCAACTGACAGAGTAACTGTACATATTCCCTCATAGATAGAAGCCAGAATGAGGGAAATTATTTTTCCATTTTGTTCTACAGTGAGTGAACAGCTTTGTGTCTTCAGGTTTCAGCAGTGTTTTCTTACTTCAGAGCCTCCAGAGGCAGCCTGGTCCCCGACAGGCTGACCGAGCTCAGAGCCAGAGCGCTGCTGAAGAACTGCTTAAAGGACGGAGAGATTTCTTTACACTTCCTGTGTGGATGTGAGGAGAGACGTGTTAAAATCCACAATAAAAAGAGACTACTGAACTTCTCAAACTGCTAAATGTACATTTAAACTATATTTAATCGTAGCATTTGTTGAACGCTGGGAGAAATATTTGGCCAACGCAGTCTAAAGTCTTAGAGAATGTAGTCAGCAATACATCTGATTTATTAGATATGTTCATGAGTTGTCTGTTGATAGAAAGATGGATGAGTTTGATATCTGACCTGTGAGAGAAGACTGACTTTGACATGTTGAGGACGGAGAGATGCTTCAAAGATCCTCTGAGCAGAGACGCACACACCTAAAAAAGACAAAGTTGAACATTAGCAAAACTTAAACCAGGCTAAACTTAACCTTCATTCATCAGAAGAAGAAGAATCAATGAAGAAGAATGAAGAAGTGTGTTTAAATGTTTGTTCGTGTATATATGAGCTGCTTTTACCTGCTCCAGAGAGCAGTCGCTGTTGGACAGGTCCAAGGTCTCCAGGCAGTTTGGATTACTCAGAAAGCTGTGCAGGTTCTGTGCAGAAAAAAAAACCACATCTTCAGAAACACTCAGATTTCGAAACTCTTCCAGAACTTTAATTCTCTCCAATGTTTTCTGAAAAGCTAAAATAAACTGTGGGCTTTACGGTTTGTCTTGAAGTTGGATGTGACAGAAGGAGGGGAGTGGGCTGTGTACCTGCAGGTCGTCGCCTCTGAGGGAGTTTCCCGACAGGTCGAGGTGTGTGAGAGCAGAGGCGACCGTCGGGTTGGCGCCGAGAGCCTGACAGAGGATGTTCACACCTGCAAAACCCCCCCCAAAACATACTGTAGTCTCCTGAAACAATAATTCAGGACAATAATGAAGTATAACTATATCTGTGTTTTATCTGTGTGTTCACCTTTAGGATATATGGAGGTCCTGGAGAGGTTCAGGTGCTTTAGGCCCATGGGTAGTTTGGCGAGTTGAGCACTCAGAGCAGAAATACCTGAAGAAAGTACCACACACACACTCATTGAAGTTACGAGACTTTATAGAGGTGAAGGGTTCAGACATGGCCACCAGGGGGCGCATGACATCATCTATGAGCCCTCTGTGAGAGTTAACAGTAACAGCGGTTACAAAAGTGTAACCCTAGTTCTATAAACACAGAGGGAGCCAGCTACCGGGCTATGTGGGTAATACTCTCCTCCAATCAAGAGCTTGCATTCGCCCTGTGCATAAGCATAGCCGGCCAATCAGGACGTGCCTACCCGACATATATACGGCAGAACACCCGCTGCTAAACTATTCTACGGCCTCTTAAGCGAGCGTCAGGGCCCCCCTTAATAGAGGGCTAAACTCTGTGCTTATAGAACTAGGGTTATAATATCGTAACCTCTGTTCTAAGTACATGATGTGTGTGTGTGTTGGTACACGTGTTAACCTTTGTCCTCCAGGGAGTTGTTGCTCAGGTTGAGTGTGTGCAGCGTGGAGGCCGGGTTGTACGACAGAGCGCTGGCTAGTTTCTGAGCAAAATCACTGAAGAAGAGAAAGAAGAAAACCACACGATGACGTGATCACGTTGAGGGATGTCATCATACTTTATCAGGCACAATCAATAAGATAACAAACAAACCTTTGATATGCTGAATGGACTTTGTGTCCTTCTCACAAACTGTTTATTTACTTTTACTTGAGTGCCAGGAATCAGATCAAGACAAGAATAATAAAAATGCTCTGATGTGTTGACCTCTGACCTTCTAAGTCCAGTGTTGTCCAGCACCAGCTCCTCCAGCCGGCCGGACCGAGCCAACACTCTTAAGATCTGCTCACAAATATCAGTGGACTGAAGGGCAGAAACACACACCACACACACACACACACACACACACACACACACACACACACACACACACACACACACACACACACACACACACACACACACACACACACACACACAGGCCTTTAGTTTCATTTGATCTCAGGGAGAATAGTTCATGTCGGTTCTGTCCTTATCAAATGGTTTCTACTGTCACATTGTGTTTTTTTAAAAAGGAGCACAGTTGTTGGTATCAGCGTTACCAGTTTGTAGTCTTTGATGGAGAGTTTGGTGAACCACTGGTTGTACTCCAGAGCTGCGATGATCGCCACCAGATCCCTGCAGGGGAGAAAAAAAGACAAAACAGACCAAAATATAAACCCAACAGATGTAGCTGTCATGGAGTGATAATAAGAATTAACTTCAATTAGTTTGATGTTTTCAAAAACGTGATAAGACAAAAAAACACAACACTGATTTTCAAATGTTTTGGTAAAAAACAAAACACTGAAGGGTTAAATTCTTTCTCATCAGCTCATCTTGAACTAGGTCAAAGTCACGAACAATTTACATGATGAACTCCAGGCGCCCGATCGGTGGACATACCTGTTCTCCAGGTGAATGAAGTCCTGCAGGTTGAGCTCTCTGGTGTCCTGAGTGAGATAGATGGTGTCCACGTCCTGGAGGAGGTGAAGATGACAACAAGGGAGATTAGAGGGAGTAGATTTATGATGGTGTGTTCAGGGACTTTGGAAATTACTGAACTCAACAGCAGCAGAAAATAAATATAAGAAAAACGATGGAAACACAAATGGATGTAAAAGGAGATAAGGTTTAACTTGGCAGAAACAAAATCCGTCACAGAAGAAGAAGCAGGAGAAGAAAAGATGAGAAATGAAAATAAACACAAAAAGAAAACAAATTAGTTGAAGAGGTAGAAAAAAGAGAGGAATAAAGGACAAAATAAAGAGAATATATCACATGAGGACAAATAAGTAGCAGTAGCAGAAAAAAAGGAGACGTATAAGAACCACTTAAAGTTTATAAATACAGCAGCCAAACAATCTTACAAGTGAAAAAAAAACAGGAAACAGAACAAAGAGTAAGAAGACAAAGAAAAAATAGAATTTTAATTCACCGACCCATTGGACCTCCTCTCTGTACGGCAGACCCAGGTAGTCGCACACACACCAGTACTGATGAGAAAACCCGCCTGCAAAGAGTCAACAGGACAACTTCCAGCTCTTAAACACACTTTAAACATTCCACTGGATACGTTTCTAACATTTTGAGGCTGATTTACCACACGGTCCCAGATCTGCAGAGCCCTGTTCGTCCCAGATGGCCTGAAGAGACGCCGTCCTCTCTGGAGGCTTCAGACTCAACTTCTTCATCACCTTCCTTCCTTACAGAGAGATGAAGAAGACGAGGGGTGAGGATTAAAAAAAAGACAAACATTTACTTCTGAATAATCTAAATTTCAGGAGAGAAGAGAAGCAGGTTAGTAGGAAACTCCATTATTTAGTGTTTCAATAGGAACTAAGAATTTTCTTTTACCCAGACCCACTTCCATGATTGATCTATATCTAGATTATTCTCCTGATCAATAAATTAGTCTTAAAAATGTCAGAAAATTGTGAAAGCTGTTTGTTTTGTCTGACCAACAGTCGTAACATATTCTGTTTACGATGAATATAACACAAATAAAGCAGCAAAAGCTATATATATTGGAGGAACTGGAGCTAATCAATATTTTATATATATTTTTTGCTAGTTTTTAAAGAGTGTAAACACTTTGAATGTTTCCTGTCCTGCTTCCTGCTTCCTGTCTCCTGTCTCCTGTCTCCTTCCTCCGTGGTACCTACACAGGTGATCTTGCGGGGCAGATGCGCTGCAGACAGCTGCCGATGTGAGCGATCACCTCGTCCACTTCCTCCGCCGAGCCGAGTCGGAGGCTCCATGGACCGCGCTCGTACTCCAACACCAGCTGCAGGGGAGAAAGACACACACACACACACACACACACACACACACACACACACACACACACACACACACACACACACACACACACACACACACACACACACACACACACACAAACACAACAACTCAAAATGATGATGAGGTGATCAAAGCGCCCTGGCTATCTTATGATTTGATCTTCATGAAAAAAACAATTATCCTTTTTGATTCGACCTGTTTTTGAAAGAATTCAGCCAATAAATCTTTCCTGAAAGATTATCAGAGTAGAAAGAAATCAGTGATGTTGATATCTGTGTGTGTTTGTGTAACTTTTAAGCTGTGGTTTCAGGTGTGTTTGCTGTCACATATGTAATGCACATGAAGTGTTGCATTGGTTTGTGTGTGTGTGTGTGTGTGTGTGTGTGTGTGTGTGTGTGTGTGTGTGTGTGTGTGTGTGTGTGTGTGTGTGTGTGTGTGTGTGTGTGTGTGTGTGTGTGTGTGTGTGTGTGTGGGGCTTGTTGCTGCTGATTCCCTGGATATCCAGATAGCTGAAGGAGTGTTCGACCTACAATAACAAAGGAGGAGACACATTATGAAATGTATCAGTACATATATCAAGTTAATGTCATATTTCAACAGCATCCAACAGGAAAACACACAAACAGAACGTTTTTTGCTTGAATAAAATCCCAAATGGAAAGTTATGTGTCCCAAAAGGAGAACTTGCCCACCACAATGTGAACACTTCTCATGAAAAAACTAAAATCTAAACAGGATAATTTGGGTCTTCCTGAGAACTGGAGGTTTTTTCCCAGGAAACTTTTATCGGACACAGACTGTGTGTGTTTGTCAAATCTTTCATTAGCTGGACAAAGAGAGATTAAAGGTGATAACACACACAGTCTTTAATGTATCTGCTTTTAATGTAGCTTGTGTTCCTTTAGGAAGTACATTTATTTAAACAACGTTGGAACAATTTGATTCCCAACAAGATTTGGAGCCAGAGTTTATATTTTGTTTCGGGGTTTCATGCTTTTATTTTGCAGATCAAAGCTGAAAGAGAAAAGAAAAGTTGGGGAGACAAAGAGAGAGAAAGAGAGAGAAAGAGAGTTTTAAAGTATTTCAGTCTACAGCTGTTTTCCTGAACAACAATGTAATCAGCCACAACATCTAACTTACACATGGACTCATGCTTTTATGAATTTCATCATTTTTTTCTACACCTACATGAGGTTCTCTTTTTTTTCAACCAAGGATTACAAGATAGAGAATATACATGTGAACCTCTAATGTATGTATTTTGGTATCATTTGATGTAGTCTATTTTTTATACTTCTATAGTCATCTGCTCTAGTTACAGTTGTCTTTTTAATTCAACTTTTGGCAGCCAATCATGCCAAAAAATAAATATAAATACAAACACACGTCCACACACTTTGTTGTTGTGTATCAAGAATCACTACAGTATATTTATGTGACATGCTAACATTAGCTAAGACGAGCATCATAAGCTACTGGACATAACAGACCAAGAGATAAAACACCTGCCTGGATTAAAATGAATAAAGACGTTTTTCATTGCTTTTAAATTTGACTTTTTATTGTGTTATGTTGTCTTTCTAAAGCTACAGTATCTCGCTTTAACATCAACGTCTTTGCTGTTAATAGACTCTCATCAAGCTCCAACTTGTTTCTAGTTTTGTGGTAGAGATGAGAAAAGATAGTTCACTGTGTCACAATGACTCCATTAGAAACAAGTCTTCCTTAATGAATGGATTTACATTAAATGATTATTAATAATATTTCAATGATAAATATGTCCAATGCTACTTCTCGGCAGATACACGTCTGTGCATGCTGAATCTTTTCTATTAAAATTTAAAAAGAACCAAAGACATTGAAGTGAAGCCGGACACCACGGCAACAAGAACCTCTGGGAACAGGAACACAATCTCAGAAAAACAACTGGAATGTAAAAACACACAAGCTACAAATACTCTGCTGAACAAATGTCTGGAACAGAGTCAAAACCGAGTCCAGAGAGAGAGAGAGAGAGAGAGAGAGAGAGAGAGAGAGAGAGAGAGAGAGAGAGAGAGAGAGAGAGAGGGAGAGAGGGGGAAAGTAAAAATAACTAACTTATTAACTCACTGAGAGAGAAAAAGGAGAAACACAAAGACAGGAAAAGAGAGAGAGAGGGAGAGAGAGAGAGAGGGGGAGTTATAAAAAAAGAAAGTGAAAGATGAAAGATTGTCTGATAGAATTAAATGAGTCATAATTCGGGGGCAGGATAAGAAGTAAAGTGGGATAAAAGGAGAGAGAGGAGGAGGGTGAATATGAACTTGGACTTTATATCTTTGGAAACAGAAAGAGAGAGAGAGAGAGAGAGAGAGAGAGACGAGGGGCAAAGAGAGAGCCCCCCCCCTCTTTTCCTTGCCAGCTGTTAAATTCCTGCATTGTCATTTTTTTTCTGCCTCTCTCTCTCTGCCGGGTCAGTACGAACACACTCTGAGGAACAAACCTCCCACTGTCTCAGTCTCACAGTTAGACAAACCCACTGGCCCACTCTGGAACAACAGATCAGGGGTCAGCTGGTAGACGGAGACTTGTTTATATTCAGAGGTTATTTTAAGATTCATGAGTGGAGTGTTGCTGTTTTTGAGCTGCTTTCATTACGTTCAATACAAAGGCGTTGTACCTTTTTCTAGTTTCTGAGCATTTAGATGGAACTCACAGACTTGTAGCTGAAAATGTAGTCCATAAGATTAGCTAAACTTGAGAGCAAATATCTAAAGTGAATCAATCATTTCTCACTTGTATAAGGAGATCTCTTATCAACCTATTAACAATGCAATGGGCCCTACCAACATGCCGTCTTTAAGAGGCTGCAGCACTAGTGTCATGTGAGACTAGACTACAGAAGGCCTCCATTGGTACCAACCAACTAACTGGTTTGGATTACGCTCCAAAAACTGGGATGGGATCTAAGAAAACATAAAACATTATTTTGGCTGCAGACAAATGCATCTTTTCTTCCAAGTCACAATCTTTCGCGATTGATTGTTTTCTCAAATATATTTTTGTCTGGTCAGTATGAAACCAAACACCTGGAGGTTTATCAGAGGGCCGTTAAGATAGACGCTGAGAAAAAGGAAACGGCGTCAGTAATGTTAGAGCTGCCTTCATCCATGGCTTCACTTCTCTTTTATTAATCCAGGATTCTGTTGATTTATGTCTTCCAAAGCACTTCAAGAATCTTAAAAACAGGAAGTTCACGAGTTCAGGCTTCAGTCTAAATATTTTTTGTGACTTTTGTAATTAGTTGTACCTGAAGTTTGTTTTTCTATAATCTGAAAGTCGAGAGAGTTTCTGTTCGGACGCTTCACAGAAAATATTTCATCTTTACTTTTTCTAAAAACTATTTTGAACATGTTTTTCTCTCCGTCTCTGCCTCGCCCTCCAGGTTGAACTTTCCTTCCTTTCACTGTTTTCTTTTCCCACAGGCTGTGTTCTCACAGCTGCATTGTGGGTAAAGCTATCAGATGTCTCCGTATGGTGGGTCGTGGAGAGCGAGAGAGAGAGAGAGAGAGAGAGAGAGAAGGGGTAAGATACACTACAGTATCAAGCCAGACAAATAGAGAACTAGGAAGAGGAAGAACTTGAACATTAATAGACACAGAACTAATGTGGGTTCATAAAGTGCAATATGAGGAATAAAGGAAGAGATTAGTAAAAAGTATTGTGAGAAAGTAAAACAGAAGGTCGGTTAAAAGCCTAAATAGGTTCAAATAAAGACTGAGTTGAAACAAAAGTACTAAAGCGAAGTACTGGATGAACTGAAGTTTTGACCTGCTGGATGTTAAGAAAAGTGATAACGGTTCACCCTGAGGGGAACATGAAGGGCAATCACTTAAATAGTTAAGAGATATCTCACTCAAATCTTATGATGGCATCTGAGGAAAAGTCATTACCAAAGTCGGTAGGATTCATCCTCTGGGGACCATGAATGCATGTGGGTGTTTGAGAGAGTGTAAGCCGCTTGGCTGGTCAGTCCAAACCAGATTGAAATGTATACTTTTGGTTCATTTTCTATTAAGTTTGGTTCTGTTTCGGTGCATAAACTAAAGCGGAACAAATAAAAAAAGATATTTGCTGAAGGGCGTGTACGAAGGAGCGATTCCCTTTTGGTCTTGAGGGTTTGCCACTTATATTCATGGACTTTTGATATATTTTTTATACTTTGACTCTTCATTGGTCTACTGTGCACCCTAACCCTTCCTCTTCATGTTTATCTCAAATGACTCTATGAACGTCACTAATTTTGTGGACTTTATTCAGCAGATGTCAAGCAAACATTTGACTTTTGCAGTAGTCCTCTTCTGCTCATGTTAACCTGCCGTTTACCTGCGTCCATCTGAACCACTTTGGTTCACTTCCTGATAGCAGGTCGGATCATGTTCTCACCGCAATCGAACTGGACTAGGGTTTTTCTTCTTCTTTTTTTTTGCACAAGAGTACGATAAATGTGTTCACAACTTTTTTGATTAAAGTGTAAAGGTGTAAAAGGAAGTGCAAGGACTTGTTGTTGCCTCTGTCAAGGGAGGATTACAAACCAAACTTGACTCTGGAGGAACAAGCAGCAACATGACTGTCAAAACCAAAAAACCAACATTCCCAAAGAGGAGGGAAAAAAGGTACGGGAACGATAAGGAAGGAGAGGAGAAAAGATAAAGGTTAGAGAAACATGAGAGCAAACTGGATGAAAAAGGAGAAACTTTTCTCTCTGGAGGGAAAGAATGAAGATGAAGATCAGATGTAGAGACGGAAAGCAAAGAGAGGACAATGAAGAGATTTACACAAAAAGATTTACAAACCTTGGAAGGGACCCGTGCTGTCAGCAGATAAGCTCGATGTGACGCCAGCGCCTGGGAACAGAGACGGAGACGTATGAGACATCCAACTTTAACATTTATCTAATATGGATTTGTACGTGACACTGAAAGGCCAGAAGGTTTCACATAAAAACAATAAAACAGAGAAGCTGGCAGCTCGGCCTCCGCAGAGGGTTTTCCACTGAGTGGGATAATACCATACATTATCCTTCACCACGTGTTGAACTTCTGTGCTGACAGATGCTGGAGTGCACATTATGGCCACTCGCTCGCTCGATGCCAGCATGGCTCTAACTGACCAAATTAGAAACTTGCTTTCATTGCAAAGTGTGCGAGAGGTGTTACATTATGGTTTGAAATGCTGGAGGTGAAATCGTCCTCAGCGCATTTTCTCTGAAATGGGATTGTAAGAAAGAGAGAGAGAGAGGGGGACGGAGGTAAAGCGAGCATTAGTGGACAGGAGGAGGAGCCTATTCTGGCAATTACAGAATGCCTGCAAAGAAGACGGAGGTCACTAAAGGTCACCTAGCTCCAGGTTAGATTCCAAGTCCTCTCTGAGGGACTGACTGATAGAAATTCAGTTTACAGAGTCTGGAAACGTCCTGGTCCAGGTGTTTTACAGATGTGAGAGAGCAGGTGAATGAGTCCACAGACTGGAGGCAGAATGTAATAATAGTAAACAGAGGGGTAACAGTGAGAAATGTGGACCAGGATGCACTGCTAGAAGTGTTTGATGTTATGCAGATTTTCTTGATTCAGGAGATTTCTAAGCCTGGAGTTCAGGTTTTTCTGTTTATCACCATTTTCGTAAAGTATTGGAGCCACAAATAAACAATTTCATGACCCTAAATATTTTATTTTACCATGAATCAAAAACAGCGAGAAGTGAAGATGCTTTTCTAAAACCATTGAGGATAATTGTAATAGAGTAAACTAGAAACTAGTAAATATGTCTGAATGCATTCTAGGCTGTCAAACTTGAAACTTTTAAGTCCTCGTAGAAACACTACATTTTTTTTGTCATTACAAGCCAAGTGAAGAACAATACACATGCTCACTAATCTTTATAGTTCACCACAATGTGGACACAATTGGTATTTTCTTTGCAGGCCTCTAAAGCCGTCTATTAAGGTCGGCGTTGGAGATGAAAACATTAGAGATTTAACATTTAGTCATCGACAGAAAGTAAATAATAATTGTGCAAAGTTCTCTCTAATGTGTTTAGACTGTTATTGGGACAAAAATAGAAATTCACATCTTAATTCAACTTGGGCTCTGGAAATTTTTGATATTTTCAGACATTTTATAGACTAATTGATTGATTAATAGAGCAAATAATGATCTAATAAAATAATAATACCTACCTTAAGCTAATTTCTCAAGGAATATTTCTAACTAGAGTTAATGGTTATATTTCCAAATGAATATGGGACGTTTCAACTGAGATATCGCTGGCTAACGTTAGCTAAAGAAAGTGCAAATGCTGCAAAGTAACATCCTCTGGAACTGATAAAGGTCCAGATTCATTAGAGGCAAGTCAAATTTAGCGATGAGCGTCACTTCCATGACATAAAAGGAAACATTAGCCCCAACAGCAAAATAGTGACGCAAAAGTTCCTCCTTTTATAGCGTCCTTGGGTTAAGGTGTGTACTCAAAACATTTCTGAGGGTTACAAACCTACAATTATGAGCCTGTAGCCTGAGAAAAGGGATCGTTTGGGACGTTTCTCTGCAGCTTTAGGTGCTTCAACATTTATGTGGTGGTTAGCACATGGATTCGATTAAGGCTGATAAATGATGACAGAAAGGGTCATGTCATGATACATCCTTTTCCAAATATTGCTTTTATAGACTTAGAAAAGGTGTCAGCTGAGTAGCGCTCATCTATTTATTTCTGTTTATAACTTTTATACATTAAACACAGACGTTTTGACCAATTTTTTGCTTCATTTAAAAGGTTTAAACTTGAATTCATGTTCATTTTGAAGATGTTTTTTACCAAGTTGCTGGTGCACTATTTATTATTTTTATGACAAATAACAAATCAGTATATTTATGTGTGTATTTGGTACATTTGGTTTTACATAGTTAGTTAAGCAATGTTTAAGTCAAGCTTAATGGTGCATTACACATAAAAGATTGATCCCAGTCCACACAGTAAGGCAGCTCATTAATAAAACACTGGTATCAGATCGATACCCTGTAACGGCTGATATCTATATCAATATCTGCACAGAAAAGGTCAGATCGGTGCATCACTATCTGATAGATTAGCTGGTTTGTTTTTCTTGGAACCTGTTTGAGGAAACAATCTGTATTTCATTTTCTTTAAACAAATGAAACAAATCTGCCCGACACTTCAGCATGAAACATTTATTGTGTGTTTGCCTCATTCTAAGAAAATGAGGGCATGGGGTTTCTGATCTGCTGGTCTACAGCTGTGGAATGTGGTGTGTGTGTGTGTGTGTGTGTGTGTGTGTGTGTGTGTGTGTGTGTGTGTGTGTGTGTGTGTGTGTGTGTGTGTGTGTGTGTGTGTGTGTGTGTGTGTGTGTGTGTGTCCCAACACCCTGGGCCTGTGAGTGGGTTTGCTTCAGTCAAGTCCTGACAGGAGTTGCATTCACATTCTGCAGCAGTATGTGGCCAAAGGAAAGGAAATGTGAAAAAAATATGAAATATAAAAACGTGTTCCTCTTCACATCCTGGGATGGTCGAGTGTAAACAGAAGGTCACAGGTTGAAGTAGGATCATCTATGAGGGTTTTGTTGTAAGACTTATTCACACACACACATACACACACACACACACACAGCTACACACACACACACACACAGAGCTGAGGTGCGTTCAAATACCTACAGTTACATGACACCCTGCCACAGAAACACCCAGCTCTTTCTCAACGTCTCTGCATTAAATCCAGTGTAAGAGCTACACCTATACATTCAATGAAATGTGTAACATTGTCTTTAAATTATACAAAAACTTTGAATCTGACCCTGAATAATCACGTGATCAGCCCACATTCACACATAAACAGCTGATTGTCTGAGTGTCTTAGTCTCGTTTGATGTGTCATGGATGATTCATAAGCAGAAGATCAATGAGGAAAGAGGAAGTTGCAGCATTAGCCAGAGTTTTGGACGACAGGAACAAACTGGAAGCTTCCAGATTCATTGTGAAAACCTCCGTCCATGAACTATTTCAAATTCTGTTCTTCAAGGTTTGGGCTGGGCTCTTTCATTCAAACCAAAGGGAAATGTCAAAGATATTTTAGACAACAATGGGCTTAACTTTAAGCTCTCTCCTGTTTCAACATGACAGAGTGCTCATGAACAAAGCCGGCTACGTAAGGAAATGGTTTTCCCAGTTGGGTGTGGGAGAACTTGACTCGTGTGCAATGAGCCCCATCTAAGACTCTGAGACTTTACTAACACCTGCAGCCCGGTTCTGAAATCTTGTGAAGAAGACCGTGAACATGCTGATTCTGGAGGTCGGTTTGTCCGGTTGATTTGAAAAGCTTTGCAGAGGAAAACAAGGACACATTCACAGACAGACACTGACCATCAGATGGTGACACAAGCAGAAGCAGCTCCTCTCAGACTGAGCTACTGTAACCACAAAATATTTAACAACCACGTGCAGACTTTCTGCGGCTCGACTAAAAACTTAACAGCTCAACAGAATTCATGAGAACAAACCGAAGAAGAAAAGATATCACGTGACAGCCCACTGCCTCGTATATTGTGCAAGATGAGAGATGTTTCACACAAAACTAAATAAAACCGAGACTCTTGACTTTCAAAATGATCTTTTAAATTTACTAACAAACATCATTTGTGCAATTCATGTCTCAATACAAACAGGAACATTTTTTTGTGATTTCCCAAATGAGGGGATGCGAAAAGGGAGGGACTTTGCCTCGAAAACCTCAAAGTGTGCAGATAATTCTGTTATTCACTCCTCTAGTGTTGAGACAGACAGAAAAAACACATTCAAATTCACACTGTATCTGCAGTATTTATACAATACAAAACAAACATCTGTCACTTACCAGCACTCTGTTCTCCACCTTGTCACCTTTGACCTCCAGCTGGACTTTGCGCCTCAGGGTCAGCTTCACCCTCCGGCCCACCGCCTCCCGCACGCTCTCTGCAACACACAGCGGGAACGAGGTTACAGGACACCTGACCATTACAAACACCACAGCAGCTGAACGGCTCCCATTACAACTCATTACACAACCAGTCCGGGAGCTTCAGACGGGAGATTTGATGGCCTGAAGGCCCGTTTTCAGGCCTGTTTAGCATTCACAGCCTGCTGGACCAGAAATAGAAACTGGTCGCCACACCTCCTATGCTAACCACGGAGTTCATTACAGTGGAAATGACGTGGAGTCTCTTGTCGCCTTAAAGAGGGGTCATGCTTACGATCAATGTCTTTTGCAATTCTCACAGTTTCAACAAGTAGAGAACCATGTTGGAGCGGTTACAGGAGATCAAACTACTGTTCTTGTTCCTCAGCATGAATCAATTACAGTTATTAGACAATGAGAACAAAAGTAAACAGTGAGATGGGAGGGAATTTGGAGATTTTGACAAAACTGAAGGATTTTTAATGCAAAACAGATTTAGTTTTCATCAATTTAAGGTTTAGTGAGATTTATAATCATTTAAGGGGAATAACAGTTTTAACCTGGGTTTGATTATTTCTCTTTTTGTCTGTCATGACCATTGAAAAAACACTCACAATAAGTTGGTAATCTGGATAATTGTGAATATCATCAAGAGTGACTTGAAAAAGCTGTCCAGCTCGCTATCATAGTAGAGAAACGATTTTAAAATGCAGGAATTATCATGTAAGAAAGATCATATATTATCCTTTATTTATGTTCTTATGGTTTATCATTACCCCATTTAATATTGTTTAATTGTTTGTTTTTTACAGAAAAAGGAATGTTCACTAAAAAAACATGAGCGTCCTTTCTGTGAAACATTATTTTGTTACAATATTTGTTTCATTTAAATGTTTCATTTTTAAAAGTAAAGGGATTTTGTGAAGTTTTAAGTGTATTTTGATGCTTGTGGGGATAATATTTTGAATTTTCGACACCAATATTCTCATCGTCCCCTAACTAGTGATTGATAATTGAGAATATTTATTTAAAATTCTAGTTGGGCTCCTTCACCAAACGACACACTGGACATTTCAAACGTTACATTCAACAAACGTGGTGAATGGTGACGATAATTTAGACTTTGCATAACACGGACGCTCACATCTGCATGGATTCTGTCAAACTGCCTTACGTCTGTGGTGAAAACGAGCAATGACGGCTTCGGCTCTATGTTTCCACTGCGCTTCACAAACCATAACATTGTAGAAGAACGTCACTGAAAAGGAGACGCCACGTTTTTATGAGCCGTTTGGGTCGGCGTCTTTCTACTATATTAACTTTAATTAAGCGGCCTGAGTTGGTGTTTTGGATATTGAACATTTCAAATAAACACCCCTTTATATACTGGTGTTATTTGCTTACACCACTTTCTCCGTCAGACCTCCACCATGGAGCGAGCTGTGGTTCCTCAGTGGTTTCTGTATTATACAGTCTAAATATAGATTGAAAAGTTTAGTCTACTGTCTATGAGCATTTTGTATTTTACAACCCCTTGTATCAGGCGGGCTAGCCTTCTATTTAAGCAAAAATATTCAGATAAAACATATAAAATGGTGTGTTTCTGCCTAAATGTACTCCTCTTAAAAAGCCTGGTGGATTTGTGGTGACAATATTTTCTCACCACTTCAGCAGCGGTGGGAAAATCCAGGGACAGATGGAGGAAGAGGGGGGAGGGTGGAGAAGAAGGATTGAGTAACAGACAGAGAAACAGGAAGCAGAGGAGGTAAATGAGGAGAGACAGAAAGCAAGAAGACATTTAGATAATAAAATGACATAAAATGGGGGTCTAATATCGCAAAAAAAAGAGTGTGAGAGTGTGTGTGCATGGCCAAAGAAGTGTGTTAACGAGTATGAGAGCTTAGGCCCGCCCTTCATGACATCATCCTCCTCCTCTCTGTTCCCAGACACATGATGAGGTCATGAGGAGGATGAAAACATTCGAGCAGTGAAGCAGCGTGCAGGCTGATCACAAACACATGGACTTCTCCCTCCGTCCAGCTCGCGCGTATGAAAACAATGAGTTCCCAGACGACTAATCACTTCACAGTAACGACCTGCGACATGTTTCATAATCATATAATCGTATAAATGTCTGGCTGACTGCTCCAACGCTTTAGCAGTGTTACAACCCTGCAGTGATCTGGATAGTAACTATTCATCATCTGTGGATTTGAGCCTCTTTCTCATAAAATAAGAGTTTTACAAGGATGACCTAATGTTCTACATGCTGAAACAAATGCTTTAAATATGCTTAAAGCCATGAATTGAGCAAAGATGCTAAATATGGCTTGTTGCTTTTCTCTGTTCTGTATAAATAAGAGACGGAGCGCAAACCTTAGTTCTGACTTCTTTACCCTGTTGGCGGGTCATCCCACCACACAGCAGCTTTTAGGATTCATTCCGTTGTTTTCTAGCAGACGAAAGTGGCAAGAAGGAACCTTCACACATGCAACAAACGAAGTCAAAGGAGAACGATGAATTGTTTTCCCCTCCGGTGAGGGCGTGACTTAATTGCGCTCTGCTTCGAGGCTATGTTAATTAAATATATTTTATGTTTGGACAGTCAGTCAATAAAAGGTGAGATTTGGTCCAAAACAACTTAAAAACAGCTCCGTTGGCAAATATAGCAATAGAAAGTAGAGCAGAAAATGCAACTTCTTTGATGATCGATTGATAGTTTGGGTCATTTTACAAGCACACGTGTCAAATTCTTTCTGATTTCAGCTGCTTTTCTTTGTCTTGTGTTCCAGTAAACTGAATCTCTTTGAGGTTTCTGACTGTTGGGTCGGACAGAATCAGTTATCTGAAGAAGTCACCTTTGACCTCTGGGGTTTCCCTGCTTTCTGATATTATAAATGAATCAATCAATCAAGAATAGTATCAGCAGATTAATCAATCAGGGATGAAATCATCACCTTTGGCTCTTTTGTTTGGATCATTGATTGGATCAATTCATCACCATATACTTTTCATTTCAAGTCCAGCCCTCATCACGTCTACCAAGCTGCTGATGAGCAGCGTCAGGTCCGTATTCTCCCTTTTTATAAACCAACAGCAGCAGCAGCAGAAAACAAAAAGGCCCATTCATGAGCGAAGGCCGGAGACATGTCAGTCTGCAGACAGCGTAACAGAGAGCACGGGGTTGTGCCAGTCGAAAAGAAGAGAACAGTCCGGATTATTACCTCGCTGCTGGGGAGGACCAAACTTTGGCTAGCTGTGAATTTTTGCAAAGAAACTGGAATGTGGCTTATGCATATTTATAATAAATACCACTGTATGTACATTACATTACATTACAGTCATTTAGCAGACGCTTTTATCCAAAGCGACTTACAGGAAGTGTATTCAACATAGGTATTCAAGAGAACTACTAGTCACCAGAAGTCATAAGTGCATCTCCTTTCTTAAACAAGCATCTAAAAGCATAAACCAGAGCAAAAGTATAGTGCAGAGGCAGATTACTACGAAAACAATAATTGCAACAGACTAATCCGAATATAATAAGTGCTACAAACTACTACGAATAGGATAAGTGCAGTAAACGAATACGAATACAATGTACACTCACATCCTTGTTTAAACGCTGTATGTCGACTAAATTTAGTGAAATGATCTTTGTCTAAGTTTCTTGGAACAGAAACCAGTATTTGACCATTTCTTTGTTAAATCTTGACATTGAATTTACAGATTATTATCTTGCATTCACATTTGCATCGTGATCTTTAAAGAGAAAATAGGATACATTTTTTTTGAGTCCAACAGAGGGGAAAAGTGCAGGATTACAGCAGCAAAGTGGATAGTGCAAATAGAGACATCAGTACAAAAGAATACAAAAAAAGTACAATAAATAAGTAAATCGTAATAAACAACAAAAGCTAAAAATACAATATACTGTCTGTCTGATTAAGTGGTTGGATGTACATTACTGCACATATGAGGTAGGAAATAAAAAGTGTTTATATTGCTCATACATTATTACATTTGGCTCTTAGGTCATGAACAGAAACCAATATTCTTCAACTTCTGCCTGCTTTAACTTCACTTATTTACAGATTTACACATAAATCATAAGTGAGTACTTACGCCATGCACTGTATAAGAGTTTGAAAGTATTTAATTCATTTAAATTAGATTTAGGAGCAGCAGATGGGGTTTTCCAGCCCACAATACAGATTTCCTTCCAGTGTTACTTGTTGAAAACTACACATTTACTATTGTTTTACTACTGTTTGGCCTGCCTTAGCCTTTTGGTTACAGAGTTGCCAGTAATTCACTGTATATGTACAGTCAAATATTTTACATTTAACAGTTTACACAGTAATTCTGCAGCTGCTAAATCACAGCAACCTGGACATAAACTATGAAGTTACAGTTAATATACGGGAATTTAACAGCAGCATAAGCTAAATCACATTAACATACTGGCATAGCTACTGTGAAGTCACAGTCATTTCTCAATGATTTACTGTGTAATGAATGCAATTAGTAGCCAGTAGTTTACTGTGAATTAACAGTCAAATAATGTAGATTATACTGTTGTTATTTCTACACTGTGGTCATTGTACTTTGGTCAGAACTACCCTTAACTTACTAAAACAGCACAGATTTCCATGAGCGCCATGTTGAACTTATTAACTGCTGATGAGCAGCAACTAAATACAACAGTTTAGGCCACTTTCTGCAGGAAAACACTGCCGTCTGTGTTGATAACATCTCACAACCCAAAGGAATTTCACAGGACGCACCCCTCTCCCACAGCTCCCCCCCACTGCAGATAAGGAAGTGGCAGAGGAGAAACTCTCAGGTAGCCCTCCAGGCATGGAAACCACTTTTCACTGAAACACACCAACAATACTGAGAGAGATATGAATAAAGGTGATATATCCACGATTATGTATGATTAAAAACAGCAGTGTGCTGCCATGAGAGTCCTGATAGTGTTTATGACATGTTTATTGAACTTTATAGCATTTGTGGCAACACTTTAACATTTCTACAATATTCCCATTAGATGAGATTTTCATTTTCTCCTCTTATTGGTTTGTTTTCCTACACTAATCCTTAAACTTTAAGTCAGTAAATGATACTTTGTATTCCTAAAGTAGCTTTAATAAGGACTTTGTGATCATTAAATCAAGCTTTAAAGTCTCAACATACCATCTGATACATGCGACCTGTATGATCTCTTTAATGTGAGTTATTAATGACTTCATATGCAGTGTTTTTCTTACCGAACACTTCGTTGGGGATATCCTCCGACATGTCTTCTTTCTGCGGGGGAAGCACCGCAGAGGAGTCCGGAGAGGAGGGCAGGAGGAGCCGGTGTGAAGGTTTAACCGGAGGAAGAGGTACGAAAAGCGGTCAAGGTGTAGTCCTGTTGTCTTCAGCTGGTCACCTGTGGACACCCTGCTTACCTGTCTACCTGTCTACCTGTCTACCTGTCTACCTGCGCATCCATTCCCACATGCTGTGCACGTACGTACACACTGGCTTCACCTCACACCTGCATTCCTCGGGCTGGAGGTGACGGGATGGGGGATCGAACCGTGATTTCAGGGTGAGACATGGATCCAGGAGTGAAGGCAGGCGGTGTTTGTTCACTCACACTGCTCAGTGATCCCTCCTCTCCTTATGCTGTCCTGGAAAAAGTTTTTTGCTGCTGAAAAAGGGAGAAAAGCGGCAACTAGAGGCCGTTTGTATGTATAGTTATGGGATGTAACTCAAGTATGTATTTTCTGTGTTTTATTGATTTAAGGTACTGGAACATGAAAGCTGCTCCCTGTCTCCTGTTAACTGTACCTGATATTACATTATATTCAAATAAAAAAAGAGTTTCCTTTCAGAAGAGACCAAGAAGATAATAAAAAATGAAGAATTTGGTCTCCTGGGACATTTCAAAGATGAATTATGCACTTATTGCATTCGTATTCGTTTACTGCACTTATCCTATTCGTAGTAGTTTGTAGCACTTACTATATTCGTATTAGTCTGTTGCGATTATTGTTCTCGTAGTAATTTGCCTCTGCACTATACTTTTGCTCTGGTTTCTGCTCTTAGATGCTTGTTTAAGAAAGGAGATGCACTTATGACTTCTGGTGACTAGTAGTTCTCTTGAATACCTATGTTGAATACACTTCCTGTAAGTCGCTTTGGATAAAAGCGTCTGCTAAATGACTGTAATGTAATGTAATGTAATGTAATAAAATGAATCCTTTTACATTGATATCTCTCTTCTGCATTTGTAACACATTCATTCTTTTCACAAATACAACATAACACTGACTTCATTTGTCATTTCTTTAAACACAAAAGCCCTAAACCACCTCAAGTTTTACCAGACATTTTATGTGTGCTGTGTTTTTTGGTTAAACTTGACGAATGGGAAAACAGGACCCAAACAAACAGAAATGCATATGAACAGACGGAGCAGTGGAAGTATAGTTGAGAGCATCGTCCTACTCAGGAAAGAGAAAATAACCCAACTTTAAAAATCCTTAAGTGCATTGGCAGAGACTCTCTTTGCTTCACTTCTTTGGTATTTGTGACTAAGATGCAGAGTTCTACAGAAAGGAGCTGAGAAATCCATGAATCAAAAGGTTGAGCAACTTTGAAGGGACTCACACACCAGCATCAAACTGCTTCAGTCAGAGGGACAATGCATTGCGGATTATATATATATATATATATATATATATATATATATATATATATATATATATATATATATATATATATATATACAGCAAATACTTACGACACTAGTCCTGCGTCTGCCCTCCCGCCTTGGTCTCTCGTCAAATATTTGAGTTATTTTAAGGTTGTATAATAATATAACTATATATATATACCAATTATCATAGAAGCTTTATATATATATATATATGTTATTTTAAGGTTGTATAATAATATAACTATATATATATATACCAATTATCATAGAAGCTTTATATATTTATATATATATAAATATATATATATATAAAGCTTCTATGATAATTGGTATATATATATATATAGTTATATTATTATACAACCTTAAAATAACATATATATATATATATATATATATATATATATATATATATATATATATATATAAATATATATATATATAAAGCTTCTATGATAATTGGTATATATATATAGTTATATTATTATACAACCTTAAAATAACATATATATATATATATATATATATATATATATATATATATATATATATATATATATATATATATATATAAAGCTTCTATGATAATTGGTATATATATATATATATATAGTTATATTATTATACAACCTTAAAATAACTCAAATATTTGACGAGAGACCAAGGCGGGAGGGCAGACGCAGGACTATAAGTGTCGTAAGTATTTGCTGTATATGTTTTCTCTATATATTATTGGTGATTCTTCTTTTATGTTGTTATTATTTGTTCAAAATAAAAAACAATGAATCTAAAAATGTATATTTTTACGGTATTTTCTTGTATTTTTAACCTGCAGGTGTGGTCGTACAATATTCCTGTGTTTGGATATTATATGTTGTATTGTCGGGGTGAATATACTCGTCCTCCAGCAACCATCGCCACAGAAACGAGGCTTTTTATTCATCCTTATAATTTCTGTTTTGCTCTCAGATAAATCTTCAAATAACTATGCCTATACTTTTTGTAATCATTTTAACAGTACCAATACTGATATGTAATTTACCAAAATAATGGTCATTTACAAAAACATGAAAAAAGATAATTACACCCAAAGGCAAATCATTTGTCAAATGTCGCCATTATCATCATCCAGCATTCATAGCTATACCTACGAAAACATATCAACCACTCGATGGCCTGAGAGACTGTCAGTGCAGATCACAAATGAACTAAAGAGCCCTCTGATGCTATATTACACAGGGAGCCAATTAAGTAATCTAAGTATTGGAGTAAAGATGGGAAAGTCCTAGTAGCTATAAAAATATTGAACCGATCCAAATTGCGTTCACTTGTTGTGGCACTGAACAAGAATGAGCACCAGAGAACGAAGGAGGAAAGTTTTTGTTAAATCTGTGTGTAGTAGATTTTCAAGTCCTCTATCTATCTAGTTGTATACTATACTTTGGTTATAAAACTTAATACCCACAGTATACGGTATGTACTACATCTCATTGTGTGCAGTTCTTTGCTGGGAAAAGCAAAAAAAGTTGAACGCTTTTTCAATTATAAAAAGGCTCAGTTGTTGTTTACTGTGCTAAAACGGCTTGTGAAATTTTTCAATGGATGTGAAATTGCAAACTATTTCCTGTGAAATATTACAGTATTCAAACACTGGACCCAATGGCTTAAATATCCCACAATAATGAATTAATCAATCAATAATATTCATCAATAATCATCAATAATCATCAACACCGCTTCTTTGTGACTGTAAGTATTAAATGTCTCTTTGCTAGGTATAATATATCTTTTTCAAATTAGGTCAAACTTTATGATTCTCACAAAATTCCTCAAGAGATTGGCACCGTTACCATGGTCACGAGTCACCAAACAGCAATGAGACTCTCAGGAAGTGACGTCATAAAACCTGCAAATTAGTTTATATTCACAGAAAAGTACACATGCTGGGTATCTAGTGCACAGGCGAGTATGCTCGGCTTTTTAATTTTTTTTTTTTTTTTTTTTATATATTTAAAAAAAGGCAGAATCTGAAAAAAAAACACTTTACTGACTGCTCTGCTAAGCAACAGTTGCTAAGCTACGATTGGACAATCCTTTTTTAGGGGGCGGAGTTTAGCATTCAGTGTTAGAATGTTTTTTTGTGTGAAAGGATTCTGTGATGTCATTGGAATGTGATGATGTCATCAAAGCCAATGGAATATAATGATGTCACCAAAGCCAATGGAATATATTGAAGTCACACATATCACAGGTTCACATTCAGTCGGAGAGAGCGAGCAGAGAGCCACATTTGTTACAGTTTACGGAAACCCGGAGACTACAAACAGCCGATACTTTGGAAAATACAAAGAGATACACAGCGATGGAGCCGGTCCTTCAACTAGAGACTCTTCCAGAGTCTGGAGAGTTATTTCAAGACGAACCAGACAATTTATCTTCTGAGGGAGAAGTCACCTCTGAAATCGCAATAACAGTAAGGACGATCCTGGAGGAACACGTTAGGGTTTTCAATGTCCTAAGAACCAGCGACCACATGACTGAGGAAGAGTACTATCTGACTCTGTGCAGTGCCTCAGAATACGAAGATGACACATTGTCTGAAATTGTGATAACAATCACGGAGACAATTGAGTTTGAAGAAGGAGCTGGGAAAGAATCTCACTGGAGGCTGTTGGTGAGTAAGGTCAAAGCATTTCTTTACCACAGATTGGCAAAGGTGCTTGTCCACACAATAGTGGAAAAACTGCACAGGACACTTAAATTCTCTCCTGCACCCAAAGACAAAGCATCATGGGAGCTGCTAATGGAGGCAGTGGACAACATGGCGGAAGGTATGGTGTCACAAGCTGACTATCGTAAGGGTGAGGAGTGCCTCTACAAAAGAATGGCCTCGGACATCTGCAGCAGCCTGCAGGACATGGTTGCAACACAGCTGACTGAGAACATGTATTATCATCTAAAACCTTTGAACGGACAGGGGGAAAACTTCAGAGTAGAGATCGAGACTCAGGTCGACTATTTCCTGAGATTTATGTGTAACTGGCTCAACCATGAGGCACATCATCATGAGAGTCACAATGACCTTTCAAGTGATGTCCTTATAGAGATTACAGGAGCACTTCAAGCACTCAAAGAGGTTCCCTCAAAAATGGATAGGGACACTCCAGCTCCGACAAGACGGTATGCAGTTTCCGAGGACAGCTCATCCATAGACTGGGACAATGAGTCTGTTGATAGTCTGCCATCGCTTTCAGGGGACTGCCAAGAAATGGAAAGGGACACTGCTTGTCCGATCAGTCAGCACTCAGTTTCAGAAGACCTCCAAGAAATGGAACGGGACATTTCGTCTCCAATCAGTCAGCACTCAGTTTCAGAAGACCCTCAAGAAATGGCAAGGGAGAATCTGTCTCCAATCAGTCTGCACTCAGAGTGGGTGGGCCCCCAAGAAATGGAAAGGGACACTCCGTCCCCTGTGAGTCGGCACTCAGAATCAAAGGTCCTCTCAGACTGGGACTTTCTGTCTTCTGTAAAACTGCCACTCCTTTTAGACGACCCCCAAGAAATAAAAAGGGACACTCCGTCTCCACTCAGTCAGCACTCAGTTTCAGAAGACCTCCAAGAAATGGAACGGGACAATTCGTCTCCAATCAGTCAGCACTCAGTTTCAGAAAATCCCCAAGAAATGGCAAGGGAGAATCTGTCTCCAATCAGTCTGCACTCAGTGTCGGAGGGGCCCCAAAAAATGGATAGGGACACTCCAGCTCCGAGAAGACGGTATTCAGTTTCCGAGGACAGCTCACCCATAGACTGGGACAATGTGTCTGTTGTTAGTCTGCCATCGCTTTCATGGGACGAGCAAGAAATGGAAAGGGACACTGCTTGTCCGATCAGTCAGCACTCAGTTTCAGAAGACCTCCAAGAAATGGAACGGGACATTTCGTCTCCAATCAGTCAGCACTCAGTTTCAGAAGACCCCCAAGAAATGGCAAGGGAGAATCTGTCTCCAATCAGTCTGCACCCAGAGTGGGAGGGCCCCCAAGAAATGGAAAGGGACACTCCGTCCCCTGTGAGTCGGCATTCAGAATCAGGGTACCTCTCAGACTGGGACTCTGTGTCTTCTGGAGAACTACCACTCCTTTTAGACGACCCCCAAGAAATAAAAAGGGACACTCCGTCTCCACTCAGTCAGCACTCAGTTTCAAAGGACCCCCAAGAAATGGAAAGGCACACTCCGTCTCCAGTCAGTCAGCACTCAGTTTCAAAGGACCCCCAAGAAATGGAAAGGCACACTCCGTCTCCAGTCAGTCGGCACTCAGTTTCTAAATACCCCCGAGAAATGAAAAAGGACACTATGTCTCTTGTAAGTCAGCCCTTAGTATTAGAGGACTTCTCAGACGAGGACTTTCTGTCTTCTGTAAAACTGCCACTCCTTTTAGACAACCCCCAAGAAATAAAAAGGGACACTCCGTCTCCACTCAGTCAGCACTCAGTTTCAGAAGACCTCCAAGAAATGGAACGGGATAATTCGTCTCCAATCAGTCTGCACTCAGTGTCGGAGGGGCCCCAAAAAATGGATAGGGACACTCCAGCTCCGAGAAGACGGTATTCAGTTTCCGAGGACAGCTCACCCATAGACTGGGACAATGTGTCTGTTGTTAGTCTGCCATCGCTTTCAGGGGACGAGCAAGAAATGGAAAGGGACACTGCTTGTCCGATCAGTCAGCACTCAGTTTCAGAAGACCTCCAAGAAATGGAACGGGACATTTCGTCTCCAATCAGTCAGCACTCAGTTTCAGAAAATCCCCAAGAAATGGCAAGGGAGAATCTGTCTCCAATCAGTCTGCACTCAGTGTCGGAGGGGCCCCAAAAAATGGATAGGGACACTCCAGCTCCGAGAAGACGGTATTCAGTTTCCGAGGACAGCTCACCCATAGACTGGGACAATGTGTCTGTTGTTAGTCTGCCATCGCTTTCAGGGGACGAGCAAGAAATGGAAAGGGACACTGCTTGTCCGATAAGTCAGCACTCAGTTTCAGAAGACCTCCAAGAAATGGAACGGGACAATTCGTCTCCAATCAGTCAGCACTCAGTTTCAGAAGACCCCCAAGAAATGGCAAGGGAGAATCTGTCTCCAATCAGTCTGCACTCAGTGTTGGAGGGGCCCCAAAAAATGGAAAGGGACACTTCAGCTCCAAGAAGACGGTATGCAGTTTCTGAGGACAGCTCACACATAGACTGGGACAATGTGTCTGTTGATAGTCTGCCATCGCTTTCAGGGGACGAGCAAGAAATGGAAAGGGACACTGCTTGTCCGATCAATCAGCACTCAGTTTCAAAGGACCCCCAAGAAATGGAAAGGCACACTCCGTCTCCAGTTAGTCAGCACTCAGTTTCAAAGGACCCCCAAGAAATGGAAAGGCACACTCCGTCTCCAGTCAGTCGGCACTCAGTTTCTAAATACCCCCGAGAAATGAAAAAGGACACTATGTCTCTTGTAAGTCAGCCCTTAGTATTAGAGGACTTCTCAGACGAGGACTCTCTGTCTTCTGTAGAACTGCCAGTCTTTTTAGAGGATCCCCAAGAAATAAAAAGGGACACTCTGTCTCCACTCAGTCTGTACTCAGTGTCAGAGGATCCCCAAGAAATGGAAAGGGACACTCTGTCTCCACTCAGTCTGTACTCAGTGTCAGAGGATCCCCAAGAAATGGAAAGGGACACTCTGTCTCCACTCAGTCAGCACTCAGTTTCAAAAGACCCCAAAGACATGGAAAAGGACCTCTCAGACTGGAACTCTCTGTCTTCTATAAGACTGCCGTCTCCACTCAGTCAGGACTCGGTGTCAGAAGACCCTCAAGAAATGGAAAGGGACACTCCGTCCCCCGTAAGTCGACACTCAGTGTCAGAGGACCTCTCAGACTCAAACTTAAGTAAAATAGCTGAAGCTGTAGGTGAAGCCACAAAAAAGCAATGGAAAGAATCGTCCTGCATAACTCTGGTGACACAGCTGGTGGACCAGATTATGAAAGAACCGACAATGGAATATACCTGTGATGACTACACAACCATCGTCAAGACCCTGGCACAAAAGCTCTGGGAAGACATCAAAGGATGTAACATTGCTGTCAAGCCAAAGGACCGACACATCAAGAAGACTGCCAAAGCAGCGCACAAGGACCTGTGCAAGAAGATGGTTAGTGTAGAGACGGTGCAGAAGAACCTGCTGTCAAAGGATATGTCCGTTTACGAGTCAATAATTGAGACACTAAAGATACAACTGTTGATGCCAAAGCACAAGAGCGGCATCAAGAGAATATTTACATCGTTTTTCAAAGCCCTGTCCAAACCTTTCACTGCCTGCTTCAGACCTGACTAATCACTGGCGGGGACTTGAGGTCTCACTGGGACTTCTGGTCTCACTGGGACTTCTGGTCTCACTGGGACTTCTGGTCTCACTGGGACTTGAAGCCTTACTGGGACTTCTGGTCTCACTTGGACTTCTGGTCTCACTGGGACTTCTGGTCTCACTGGGACTTCTGGTCTCACTGGGACTTGAAGCCTTACTGGGACTTCTGGTCTCACTGGGACTTCTGGTCTCACTGGGACTTCTGGTCTCACTGGGACTTGAAGCCTCACTGGGACTTCATGTCTCACATGGCCACACAGGTGCCTCAGTGTTCAACACGGGGCCTCACAGTAATAACAAGGTTTAGTGTCAAATCAGGACCTGGACCTCTTTGCTGTGTGGAGTACATACATACATGCTCACTGTGTTGGCGTGGGTTTCCTCCGAGTACTTCGGTTTCCCCACATGATAAATTAGAATCATAATAATCTATTCAAATAATCAAAATCAAATAAAAATAAAAAAAATTCTAATTGATTTTGTTTTAAAATATTTTTCTTTCATCTTGCTTATAATGTGCATATCTCTATATGTGTAACCGTATACATTGTTTTGGTGAAAACATAACTCTAGTTTATTATAGCTCGGGTAATTATATATATATATATATATATTATATATTTATAGTAGAATATTCTCCATTCTGCAGTGCAATATTTTCTTTTATCATAAATTAATGGTGTATAGTTTATTGTCAATATTGCCTCGCTGTTTTATTAAATCTGTTTACTTAGTTTTTGAGGAATGCAAAATAATATTTCTAGGAGAAACTATATTGCTATTGTTCTAAATAAGGTAAAAACGATCAAACTATTTGAGGTATAGAATTGTGGCAAAGGCCGTATATATTTGGTTTTGTATAATATGTGACCTGAGATCTTAAGAAGACGTACAGAAAGGCAGTTATTCTTTATTATGGACCAAAACTGGGGAATAACCTGCTCATAAATAGACAGACATGCAACTTCTGTAAGAACACTCCACTCATAAAACGCACCTTTTTAATCTTGTGTTAAAGAAGTCTAAGGCTGGTTGAACTGACAAAGATTCAATATTAAACCTGATTAAATCAGGGTTGAACTTTAAATCATGTTGCACCAAACTTTAAAACTAGTTTGAAATTAAGAAAGATTAAACATCTCTTTAAAGTTTAGCTTCTACTCTAAATCTAGATTGATATAATATGTGTTGCACCAAAACTTTAAACTATAATTTAAATGATCCAGTACTAACTTTAAACTTACACTTGAGAAGGTTTAACTTTTTAAAAGGTTGCCTTTTTTAAGATGGATCGAACAAAAGAATCAAGTTCCTCAAAGAAATTAAAGGGACAGAGTCAACCTGTTGAGTTTTAAGACGCTGCTGCTGCTGAATTTCTCTCAAGATACCGATTCAACAAGGAAACTGTTCTGGAACTCAACAAGAAAATTAAACCAACAGTCTCTTTTTTTAATGTGAAAAAAGTGTTTTTTTACTGCGCTGTTGCCTGTTTTTTATCTTCTATCATTTGTTATTAGAGCTTCATAAGGTATGACGAGCTCACTAAATGACATTTTAGATAGCTAGCTAACAATTTAGCTTTTTGTTAATGAATACACAGCAGCTGAAAGTTACCGGCTCCACTCCTATTGTATAATCTATTTACTCAGTCAAGACAGCGCACACATTTATTTATTTTAATTTGGGTAATCCAGCATCATATTGATTAAACTCTATTTAGTTTGGGTACAGAGATTTGTTTTTAATTGTGCAACAGAACTTTGCTTAATTTCGAACCAGAATTTATTCATTTTGAAGCTAGTTTTGCTGAACCCTGATTACAACTAATCTTAGATTTAATTAATGCTTAATTTAATCTAACACTAATTTTAACAGCTGACTTTCAGAACAAACCAGCAAAGGAGGTAGAAATGGATCTGGGCAACCCTCCTAAGTTTTTATAGCACTTAATTGTTCCCTCAATTATGTTCTCGCTGGCTGGATTATGTTTTTGAGTGCATGAAACGCTTAATTTATGCACCGCGAGACAGCGTTGATCTTGGGTTGTATAGATGCCGTCCTCTTTCTACACTGGAGACAACATTTTTAAAATCCTACAAATAAGAGCTTTAATGTGCTGCTTGTTTTATACCTCAAGCAAACTATTTCCTGTGAAATATTACAGTATTCAAACACTGGACCCAATGGCGTGAATATCCCGCAATAATAAATTAATCAATCAATAATATTCATCAATAATCATCAATAATCATCAACACCACTTCTTTGTGACTGTAAGTATTAAATGTCTCTTTGCTAGGTGTAATATATCTTTTTCAAATTAGGTCAAACTTTATGATTCTCACAAAATTCCTCAAGAGATTGGCACCGTTACCATGGTCACGAGTCACCAAACAGCAATGAGACTCTCAGGAAGTGACGTCATAAAACCTGCAAATTAGTTTATATTCACAGAAAAGTACACATGCTGGGTATCTAGTGCACAGGCGAGTATGCTCGGCTTTTAATTATTTTATTTTTTTTATATTTCAAAAAAAGCAGAAGCTGAAAAAAAACACTTTACTGACTGCTCTGCTAAGCAACAGTTGCTAAGCTACGATTGGACAATCCTTTTTTAGGGGGCGGAGTTTAGCATTCAGTGTTAGAATGTTTTTTTGTGTGAAAGGATTCTGTGATGTCATTGGAATGTGATGATGTCATCAAAGCCAATGGAATATAATGATGTCACCAAAGCCAATGGAATATATTGAAGTCACACATATCACAGGTTCACATTCAGTCGGAGAGAGCGAGCAGAGAGCCACATTTGTTACAGTTTACGGAAACCCGGAGACTACAAACAGCCGATACTTTGGAAAATACAAAGAGATACACAGCGATGGAGCCGGTCCTTCAACTAGAGACTCTTCCAGAGTCTGGAGAGTTATTTCAAGACGAACCAGACAATTTATCTTCTGAGGGAGAAGTCACCTCTGAAATCGCAATAACAGTAAGGACGATCCTGGAGGAACACGTTAGGGTTTTCAATGTCCTAAGAACCAGCGACCACATGACTGAGGAAGAGTACTATCTGACTCTGTGCAGTGCCTCAGAATACGAAGATGACACATTGTCTGAAATTGTGATAACAATCACGGAGACAATTGAGTTTGAAGAAGGAGCTGGGAAAGAATCTCACTGGAGGCTGTTGGTGAGTAAGGTCAAAGCATTTTTTACCACAGATTGGCAAAGGTGCTTGTCCACACAATAGTGGAAAAACTGCACAGGACACTTAAATTCTCTCCTGCACCCAAAGACAAAGCATCATGGGAGCTGCTAATGGAGGCAGTGGACAACATGGCGGAAGGTATGGTGTCACAAGCTGACTATCGTAAGGGTGAGGAGTGCCTCTACAAAAGAATGGCCTCGGACATCTGCAGCAGCCTGCAGGACATGGTTGCAACACAGCTGACTGAGAACATGTATTATCATCTAAAACCTTTGAACGGACAGGGGAAAACTTCAGAGTAGAGATCGAGACTCAGGTCGACTATTTCCTGAGATTTATGTGTAACTGGCTCAACCATGAGGCACATCATCATGAGAGTCACAATGACCTTTCAAGTGATGTCCTTATAGAGATTACAGGAGCACTTCAAGCACTCAAAGAGGTTCCCTCAAAAATGGATAGGGACACTCCAGCTCCGACAAGACGGTATGCAGTTTCCGAGGACAGCTCATCCATAGACTGGGACAATGAGTCTGTTGATAGTCTGCCATCGCTTTCAGGGGACTGCCAAGAAATGGAAAGGGACACTGCTTGTCCGATCAGTCAGCACTCAGTTTCAGAAGACCTCCAAGAAATGGAACGGGACATTTCGTCTCCAATCAGTCAGCACTCAGTTTCAGAAGACCCTCAAGAAATGGCAAGGGAGAATCTGTCTCCAATCAGTCTGCACTCAGAGTGGGTGGGCCCCCAAGAAATGGAAAGGGACACTCCGTCCCCTGTGAGTCGGCACTCAGAATCAAAGGTCCTCTCAGACTGGGACTTTCTGTCTTCTGTAAAACTGCCACTCCTTTTAGACGACCCCCAAGAAATAAAAAGGGACACTCCGTCTCCACTCAGTCAGCACTCAGTTTCAGAAGACCTCCAAGAAATGGAACGGGACAATTCGTCTCCAATCAGTCAGCACTCAGTTTCAGAAAATCCCCAAGAAATGGCAAGGGAGAATCTGTCTCCAATCAGTCTGCACTCAGTGTCGGAGGGGCCCCAAAAAATGGATAGGGACACTCCAGCTCCGAGAAGACGGTATTCAGTTTCCGAGGACAGCTCACCCATAGACTGGGACAATGTGTCTGTTGTTAGTCTGCCATCGCTTTCATGGGACGAGCAAGAAATGGAAAGGGACACTGCTTGTCCGATCAGTCAGCACTCAGTTTCAGAAGACCTCCAAGAAATGGAACGGGACATTTCGTCTCCAATCAGTCAGCACTCAGTTTCAGAAGACCCCCAAGAAATGGCAAGGGAGAATCTGTCTCCAATCAGTCTGCACCCAGAGTGGGAGGGCCCCCAAGAAATGGAAAGGGACACTCCGTCCCCTGTGAGTCGGCATTCAGAATCAGGGTACCTCTCAGACTGGGACTCTGTGTCTTCTGGAGAACTACCACTCCTTTTAGACGACCCCCAAGAAATAAAAAGGGACACTCCGTCTCCACTCAGTCAGCACTCAGTTTCAAAGGACCCCCAAGAAATGGAAAGGCACACTCCGTCTCCAGTCAGTCAGCACTCAGTTTCAAAGGACCCCCAAGAAATGGAAAGGCACACTCCGTCTCCAGTCAGTCGGCACTCAGTTTCTAAATACCCCCGAGAAATGAAAAAGGACACTATGTCTCTTGTAAGTCAGCCCTTAGTATTAGAGGACTTCTCAGACGAGGACTTTCTGTCTTCTGTAAAACTGCCACTCCTTTTAGACAACCCCCAAGAAATAAAAAGGGACACTCCGTCTCCACTCAGTCAGCACTCAGTTTCAGAAGACCTCCAAGAAATGGAACGGGATAATTCGTCTCCAATCAGTCAGCACTCAGTTTCAGAAAATCCCCAAGAAATGGCAAGGGAGAATCTGTCTCCAATCAGTCTGCACTCAGTGTCGGAGGGGCCCCAAAAAATGGATAGGGACACTCCAGCTCCGAGAAGACGGTATTCAGTTTCCGAGGACAGCTCACCCATAGACTGGGACAATGTGTCTGTTGTTAGTCTGCCATCGCTTTCAGGGGACGAGCAAGAAATGGAAAGGGACACTGCTTGTCCGATCAGTCAGCACTCAGTTTCAGAAGACCTCCAAGAAATGGAACGGGACATTTCGTCTCCAATCAGTCAGCACTCAGTTTCAGAAAATCCCCAAGAAATGGCAAGGGAGAATCTGTCTCCAATCAGTCTGCACTCAGTGTCGGAGGGGCCCCAAAAAATGGATAGGGACACTCCAGCTCCGAGAAGACGGTATTCAGTTTCCGAGGACAGCTCACCCATAGACTGGGACAATGTGTCTGTTGTTAGTCTGCCATCGCTTTCAGGGGACGAGCAAGAAATGGAAAGGGACACTGCTTGTCCGATAAGTCAGCACTCAGTTTCAGAAGACCTCCAAGAAATGGAACGGGACAATTCGTCTCCAATCAGTCAGCACTCAGTTTCAGAAGACCCCCAAGAAATGGCAAGGGAGAATCTGTCTCCAATCAGTCTGCACTCAGTGTTGGAGGGGCCCCAAAAAATGGAAAGGGACACTTCAGCTCCAAGAAGACGGTATGCAGTTTCTGAGGACAGCTCACACATAGACTGGGACAATGTGTCTGTTGATAGTCTGCCATCGCTTTCAGGGGACGAGCAAGAAATGGAAAGGGACACTGCTTGTCCGATCAATCAGCACTCAGTTTCAAAGGACCCCCAAGAAATGGAAAGGCACACTCCGTCTCCAGTCAGTCGGCACTCAGTTTCTAAATACCCCCGAGAAATGAAAAAGGACACTATGTCTCTTGTAAGTCAGCCCTTAGTATTAGAGGACTTCTCAGACGAGGACTCTCTGTCTTCTGTAGAACTGCCAGTCTTTTTAGAGGATCCCCAAGAAATAAAAAGGGACACTCTGTCTCCACTCAGTCTGTACTCAGTGTCAGAGGATCCCCAAGAAATGGAAAGGGACACTCTGTCTCCACTCAGTCTGTACTCAGTGTCAGAGGATCCCCAAGAAATGGAAAGGGACACTCTGTCTCCACTCAGTCAGCACTCAGTTTCAAAAGACCCCAAAGACATGGAAAAGGACCTCTCAGACTGGAACTCTCTGTCTTCTATAAGACTGCCGTCTCCACTCAGTCAGGACTCGGTGTCAGAAGACCCTCAAGAAATGGAAAGGGACACTCCGTCCCCCGTAAGTCGACACTCAGTGTCAGAGGACCTCTCAGACTCAAACTTAAGTAAAATAGCTGAAGCTGTAGGTGAAGCCACAAAAAAGCAATGGAAAGAATCGTCCTGCATAACTCTGGTGACACAGCTGGTGGACCAGATTATGAAAGAACCGACAATGGAATATACCTGTGATGACTACACAACCATCGTCAAGACCCTGGCACAAAAGCTCTGGGAAGACATCAAAGGATGTAACATTGCTGTCAAGCCAAAGGACCGACACATCAAGAAGACTGCCAAAGCAGCGCACAAGGACCTGTGCAAGAAGATGGTTAGTGTAGAGACGGTGCAGAAGAACCTGCTGTCAAAGGATATGTCCGTTTACGAGTCAATAATTGAGACACTAAAGATACAACTGTTGATGCCAAAGCACAAGAGCGGCATCAAGAGAATATTTACATCGTTTTTCAAAGCCCTGTCCAAACCTTTCACTGCCTGCTTCAGACCTGACTAATCACTGGCGGGGACTTGAGGTCTCACTGGGACTTCTGGTCTCACTGGGACTTCTGGTCTCACTGGGACTTCTGGTCTCACTGGGACTTGAAGCCTTACTGGGACTTCTGGTCTCACTTGGACTTCTGGTCTCACTGGGACTTCTGGTCTCACTGGGACTTCTGGTCTCACTGGGACTTGAAGCCTTACTGGGACTTCTGGTCTCACTGGGACTTCTGGTCTCACTGGGACTTCTGGTCTCACTGGGACTTGAAGCCTCACTGGGACTTCATGTCTCACATGGCCACACAGGTGCCTCAGTGTTCAACACGGGGCCTCAGTAATAACAAGGTTTAGTGTCAAATCAGGACCTGGACCTCTTTGCTGTGTGGAGTACATACATACATGCTCACTGTGTTGGCGTGGGTTTCCTCCGAGTACTTCGGTTTCCCCACATGATAAATTAGAATCATAATAATCTATTCAAATAATCAAAATCAAATAAAAAATAAAAAAAATTCTAATTGATTTTGTTTTAAAATATTTTTCTTTCATCTTGCTTATAATGTGCATATCTCTATATGTGTAACCGTATACATTGTTTTGGTGAAAACATAACTCTAGTTTATTATAGCTCGGTTAATTATATATATATATATATATTTATAGTAGAATATTCTCCATTCTGCAGTGCAATATTTTCTTTTATCATAAATTAATGGTGTATAGTTTATTGTCAATATTGCCTCGCTGTTTTATTAAATCTGTTTACTTAGTTTTTGAGGAATGCAAAATAATATTTCTAGGAGAAACTATATTGCTATTGTTCTAAATAAGGTAAAAACGATCAAACTATTTGAGGTATAGAATTGTGGCAAAGGCCGTATATATTTGGTTTTGTATATGTGACCTGAGATCTTAAGAAGACGTACAGAAAGGCAGTTATTCTTTATTATGGACCAAAACTGGGGAATAACCTGCTCATAAATAGACAGACATGCAACTTCTGTAAGAACACTCCACTCATAAAACGCACCTTTTTAATCTTGTGTTAAAGAAGTCTAAGGCTGGTTGAACTGACAAAGATTCAATATTAAACCTGATTAAATCAGGGTTGAACTTTAAATCATGTTGCACCAAACTTTAAAACTAGTTTGAAATTAAGAAAGATTAAACATCTCTTTAAAGTTTAGCTTCTACTCTAAATCTAGATTGATATAATATGTGTTGCACCAAAACTTTAAACTATAATTTAAATGATCCAGTACTAACTTTAAACTTACACTTGAGAAGGTTTAACTTTTTAAAAGGTTGCCTTTTTTAAGATGGATCGAACAAAAGAATCAAGTTCCTCAAAGAAATTAAAGGGACAGAGTCAACCTGTTGAGTTTTAAGACGCTGCTGCTGCTGAATTTCTCTCAAGATACCGGTTCAACAAGGAAACTGTTCTGGAACTCAACAAGAAAATTAAACCAACAGTCTCTTTTTTTAATGTGAAAAAGTGTTTTTTTACTGCGCTGTTGCCTGTTTTTTATCTTCTATCATTTGTTATTAGAGCTTCATAAGGTATGACGAGCTCACTAAATGACATTTTAGATAGCTAGCTAACAATTTAGCTTTTTGTTAATGAATACACAGCAGCTGAAAGTTACCGGCTCCACTCCTATTGTATAATCTATTTACTCAGTCAAGACAGCGCACACATTTATTTATTTTAATTTGGGTAATCCAGCATCATATTGATTAAACTCTATTTAGTTTGGGTAATTTGAACCAGAATTTATTCATTTTGAAGCTAGTTTTGCTGAACCCTGATTACAACTAATCTTAGATTTAATTAATGCTTAATTTAATCTAACACAAATTTTAACAGCTGACTTTCAGAACAAACCAGCAAAGGAGGTAGAAATGGATCTGGGCGACCCTCCTAAGTTTATATAGCACTTAATTGTTCCCTCAATTATGTTCTCGCTGGCTGGATTATGTTTTTGAGTGCATGAAACGCTTAATTTATGCACCGCGAGACAGCGTTGATCTTGGGTTATATAGATGCCGTCCTCTTTCTACACTGGAGACAACATTTTTAAAATCCTACAAATAAGAGCTTTAATGTGCTGCTTGTTTCTTACCTCCACCAAGGAGGCTTTTCGGTTCAGTTTGTCTACAGAAAAAGTACACGCCAGACTTTTATGCAAGTTGTTGGAAGGTTCTGACATGGGCCAGGGAAGAATCCATTATATTTTGGAGTGGATCCGAAATGCTCTTTTGATAACAAGTGCTGACTAGTCCTCCCTGTGTCAGCATCCTGTTGTTCAAAGGAAGATGAGTTCTGGTTGAGTCATGTTCAGTGTGTGAAACTGATTCAATCACTAGATGGAGCCATGGAGCCATCAGTGTTGCTGTGGATTTACAGACAAAGTTGACCAGCAGACGGTGTAATGGAATTGAGTTTATTAAACTGAACAGGATTCAATCTGATGTTTTTCATTTGAAAATGTGATATGTAAAAGTGGATTATACTTGCATAATTTAGTCATGCTGCTTTTCAAATATTTAAAGGTGATCGTTGGAATCTTTTAAAATGAATGACTGAATAAAAAAGAACAGAAAAACGGAGACTGAGACGTTTTTAATTTGTTTTGGCCACCTTTAGTTGTTGTTAATGTTCAGTGTATTGTTCAAAACTGCCAGTAAAAGCAATGCTAACTGTTTGTCACTGTCTGCAAATGTTGCAATGCTTGATTTTCTCCAACAGATGGCGATGAGGAATGTTTGAGGAATCTTGCAAATCTAGAATCTCTGATCCTGAGACATATGATTGACAGTTTTCCCATATGACAGTTTTTAATAAATACATTTACGTTTTTTAAAACTGGTATTTTTCACCAGTTGCATAAAATGGGAAAAGTCTGACCTTTTAAGTAAAAATACTGACTTGAAACACTTTGAGTTCAGATTTTGCTGGTGGGGGGTGATGATCTGTCCAAGGTGCTGAAACAACATTTTTATGACATGACTCAGTAGTTCCCCTTTTCTCAACACGTACTCGTGTTATGCAGACAATCAGGAATAAGGCTGTTAGCTGACAGTTTTCAACCCAAAGTAGTGGTGTAAAGATACATTGATCTAGATCGATATATTGATTGATCGATTCAAGTGAAAACATCAATATATATCATCAACTCTCAGTTAAGCCTTTATTTTGAAATTCCAAGGGCATATCCTGAATAAATAAACAACTAATAAACACTGTGTTTTGGAGTTTCTTCAGGTAACCACTGACCATGTCGTCAAATTAGGCCGACTTTGTAATTGCCTACAGCATATGGTAAAACATTTTATTTAATTTAAGGTCTAAATAAAAAGCTTCTATGGCTCTGTGACTGTGACATTTTCATTTCCACAGTCACAGAGCCCTGAATATATAAAATCTTCTCAGACATGAGGTCCATAGTTGAATCTGTTACGAATGCATCCTTGGAAGTGACCACGCGGAGCCGCCAAGGGAAGTGACAAAAACCCTGTGGTCAACTGAGACACAATGACACAGAAAAATCAGCAGGTTTTTCTAAAAACAGTCACCTTGTTACTGCCAATGCCTTGAGTAACACAGATTCATGAATATATATGGTAGGCTCAAATTATTTAATGCAACCCTTAAAATGAAATAGAGTTCTCTACGCAAGTATTTGCATTTTATTTGAAATTCTTCTGAACCAAAACTATTTAAGTGATAAAATCAGACATCAAACAGCAAGAATGAAGGGTGTAGATTTTCATATGAGCCAGACAGAATTTGACTAAGAGGACATCCAGTCATTTTCTTTATGCACTGACACCGTCCAGGTGCAGCACCTGACTGTGATAATCAAAACCGTCTCATGACTCAGTGTTGTCTTGATACCAATGCATACCAGCAGGAAGCTGAACAGACACCTCAGTGCTGATGTGGAGATCCCACAAAGTGATTCACTCTCTGCACACAACCTGATCTCAGTCCCCGAAGGACTTTGATGCGACAGCTTCAGGTTCACCTCAAGTTAAACCTGCTTCATGGAATAATAAATTAGTGCAGCATCATTTCAAATCAGCTCTAGTCAGATGCCAAATCCAGTGCCAGTGGAGCAAGAAGCACACAACACAAGGGAAACTGTTTCCAGGGGACACTAAAAAGTGATGCATACAACTGGGGCACGCTTGTTGTTGCCATGGTTTTTAGATGTTGGAAAATGAGCTAAAATGTATTCACTTTTTTTTGTTTATTTCTACATTGTGATTGCACGATTATTGCAGCTATCTGCTGTTAACTTCTGCTTATTATTAGCCCACCAATTCAAAAACCTCGCAGAAAGACACACAATTAGAAAACTTTCATAACTTTGTAATGTCGCATGAGGATCTGTGTATGCAAAAGAGTTGTGTAAATAGAAAAGTTTGACGTACGAAGAGCCAAAAATAAAAGGCAGCTCTTGTGTACACGAAAATATTCAAAGAGGAAGCAGACATCACTGTCCCTTGACTACAATGTTTGACGTAGAGTTATTATGTTTTTGATATCTAGGGCACCGAACTGATAAAAAGCAGCACTGTAAGATGATGCAGATCCCTTGCTGGGGTATGACATGGGTAAAGATGAAAGTGAAAAGATGATATGATGCTTGTAATGGGACACGCCCTTTTATTACAAAGGAGTTGAAGTAAAAGTGAAACCAGCTAGAAAGTAAACAAACAAGCCTGTTAAATGCGGTGACTATTATTATTATATCATGTGCCCCAGAGGTTGAACCTCTCTTTAGGAGTCAAAAGCTGCCAGTTTCACTATCTCTTTCTGGTACAAGAAACTGACCATTTATCTTCAGTGGAGATGGTTCCACTTTCCGTCTGACTCGAAAGAAAAAAGGCTTGCTTATCATGGAGATAAGGCCCTCCCAGCTCCTGACAAACAAAGGCTCTTCTACAGAACAAACTGACAATAAAAGCTATTTGTGAGCGTCCAGCGTTTGCATGTCCGTCATACAGCCGGGAGAACAGACAGACATATGCAAGAACTAAAATAAAAGCAGAAGGGAAGGAGTCTAGAATTGGAGGGATGTTGATGAACATATATTTTGTTTGAAACTGACAATGTAAGTAGTTTTAGTTCTTGCTTAGTAAAAACTGAAGAAGAAGGACCATCTATTCTCTCTCTTCATCATAAGGAGACATCAAAGGAAGGGAGGTAAAAAGTTCTAGAAATGTGCATTTCAATACGATGCCTTCCCTACGGACAAAACTAAATGACTTCCTCAAAAGGTTTCTATTCCCTGGGGAAAGTTCATGTGGTCCAAAAAAGAATAACCACTGTCCAGGAATAGAAATAGAGACGTAAGAGATAAGATAAGATAATCCTTTATTAGTCACTGCAGCAGGGAAATTTGCAGGGAAAAAGGCTAATATATCTATATATATATATATATAGATATCTTAAAAGGCTATAATATTGCCCCTTTTTGTCCTGGTTCTACCTTTTTAACCTGAAAATGATCACCTATTTCTTTAAGAACTCCAGAGAATATAAACACATCTGGTTTAAAACGTGAAGGATGCAGAATGAAGTCCACTTGATGATCTGATGCTACTTACTGCGAGTCATTTAGGTCACAAGTCTGTCATGTTGTGTTGTTATGTGATTTCAGGAATTCGCTGTGAACTGAAATAACCGGGGAAGGGATTTTTCAAAATGAAAGCACATTGCAGCTACTTATTATTTAAATTTGAGCTTTGATCAAAAGATAATTACTAACCACCAATAATAATGACTGCAGTTTTCATTATGTTTGCATTATGTTTGCAGCCGGGCGAACTGGTCTACCTGGTCTACCTGGTCTACCTGGTCTACCTGGTCTTGTTTTAAAAAGCATAGCGACTTTCTGTGTTCTATGTTAGAGGTGCATGTCGGTCTCTCGTTCTTGCTACCTCATCTGTGTATCCATTTGCTTGTTGGGGAAGAAATTTGACATTCAAGAATTTGATCTTATCTACACACAAGAACAAGGAAATAACTGTGTTCTATTGGCTTTCCCTGAAAGTTTTGTTTCTGATTTACATAACCTTTTTCCGGTTTAAGAAAATATATTAGCATGAAGCTAATCAATAGTTACCTTCATCTGAATTCTAAAGGTGTTGGATTTCAGACACCATTCAGCCTGCTGCTGTGCGTAAGAAAGCTTGTTACCGAGCCCATTATCTCCCTTATTTACAAAAACAAATTAGTCAGCTGATATGCATAACTATATTTGGCTTAATTTGCCTTTTCTCAATGCCTTCTATTCACGGCCCAGTGGTTCATTGTATTGTATGACGTGTGGTTTGTCCAGTATCAGTATGTAGCTACTTCTTTGAGCTCTCACCTTCAGCAGCTTTCTGGAGTAATAATCAAACAACGTGCCTTGCACAATGACACGTTGTTCAACAGCTGCTTCTGAGGCACATGTTACTTCATTGATTTTGTGTTCATGTAGAAAATCTGGGATTCCCAAGTCAGCTGCAAAACAACTTCATTTCATGGGACTTTGTTTCCAGGAAAATAAATAAAAACATTTTGTTCTTGGCATTGGAAGTCAGTGTAAATGTTTAGCCGGCCTCTGAACCTGGAGAAATTTAAAAAATGTACTGATGTAGTAGTTTTGGAAACTTTGCATGTTGTGTCTACTTACTCACCTCTATATGTCTTTTATCAGCAAATTGCTCATGATAGAGGCCTAATGATAAAGGGAACTTACTGGGGTCACGGCACACTCATCATATCACATGGTGTAAAAACAACAACACAAAAGAGACATTTGACTGTGGTTCCTAAAAATCTCAGTAATTACAAACTTTGGTCATGCAGACAAATTATGTTTGTCATTCCTCAAACCCACAATGTTTTTGCACCTTCACCTTCACACACAATTTTGATTTAAAAATAACAGGATTCCGGATTGTTAAACACTTAACGTACATGTCCTGTTACTTAACGACCCTGCTAATTCATTGGTTGATGCAATTTGCTGTTTGTTTCCGATCTGTTACTTGTCTCTTTTTTGTTAAATTGTTATATGCGAAACTTTTATGCTGACAACTTGGCCAGGACTCCCTTGGAAGGTTAAGGTTAAATGAATAAATAGATATAGAATGCATTATTTATGTTGGAAAAGCAGCAGTTCAACAGGTTTTTATGTAGTAAAGTAATGTTTTAAAAATGTATATCTCCTTCCAACCTCTCGGGGTAACGAGTATCACTATAACACGACAACCATGACGAGCTCCAAATCCACTAAACCAGCGTGGTATGAAGAACATCTGAAACAGAGGGAAAGTGGTCGGACCATGGCTGGAGCTGGCTGATGCTACGCTGTGATTGGCCAGACTGCATTGGATTGCGGGACTAAGCGAATCGGCGACTCTAACTTGCCCGTAGGTGTGAATGAGAATGTGAATAATTGTCTGTCCATAATGTACAGACAACTATAGAGATAATACTCGGATAAGCTGCTTCCTCCCAGGACAATGCAAAGGATGAGCAAGTATAGATGATTGATGGATGGTCCCAAGAGGATGATCCCTAATAAGTGTAGTGATTCCCTAACCTCTCCTCTAATGCTGCTTTCGGGTCAAACTTTCCACTTGTGAGCTACACAAGAAATATAAAAAAATCTACTGTCGCAAATATTGCTGAACACATTCATGTGCCCCAGAGGTTGAACCTTTTTTGAAAATATGTTTTCAACACTATTGTCATGGTCTTGGGTTTTTCTTTAGACTATTTCTTGTTTCATGTGCAAGTTACTTTCCCTTTGTTCAATGATTTACTGATGAAAATAATTACGATGAGTATTAAAAAAAGGCAGCGAACAGAAGTCTCTATTTAGAAAATAAATATGAATAAATCAATACTAGAAATCAGGGCTGCAATGCCAGAAATAACATAATATCAGACACCCTGACACTGATACAGGGAAATACACAAACTAAATACACGAGGAACAAATTCACAAATTAAACCCAGGTGTGCTGGAAAATAGGCGGGAAAACCTCCGAGCAGGAAGTGAAACAAAGCATGACGCATTTCAAAATAAAACAAAAAAACATGCTAGTAAAAGTAGAGAGATGGCTTTTGAGTAAATGAGTAGTCATCATCTTAACCCTTAAGTCACCAGAACTCTTTTGATTTTATGACCCCATGGAGGTCACAGGTGAGGCTCTAAGAACCTCTAAATGATGAATGTATGTTTCATATCAGAGAATCCTTGGGCTAAAATATAGACCAATATTTTCCACCATCAGTAACTTTCATCTCAGAGCTATACTTCACCCAAATATTACCTTAAAACTGCACAGTGATACTACATGACATCATCAGAGCATGGTGCACGTGTTCACTAATGGCTGCATATCAGAAAACTACTCACAGCAGTTAATTGAGGAAGAGTTTAAGGTTTGCCAAGCAGGAAGTCTTAACCTTTATTGTTAGCTTCTCTGCATGACAACTTTCTTCCTCTATGGTGGTTCCTGCAAAATCACTTCACAGAATAGTGGGTGTGATAGGTTCATGAGCTTTTCTTGATATTTGGCACCGAGTGCAGACAGAAAGGTCATGCAGAAGATCTTTGAGGTGGCGCAAATATCTTTGCCATCATTGATGCTGGTTAATCTAAAATAAAGATGGGGTTTGGATCCCTGGAAATTCCCATAAAAGTATATATATATATATACAATCAGGGAAGGAAAACATTTTATTTCTGAGATTTAAGTTGTAACTTTAAGATTATTTTATTTTATGTTTTGTACGGTTTTCAGAATAAGGTGTTGACAATGTTTATATACAAAATACACATATGGTAAAAAGATACATCAGATTTTAATCGCTAAAAGTATAAAACATGTCACCTGTGTCCCTTTTAAAGTAAAAACGTGTCTTAATATTTTTACCCGCAGTGGCCCTAATACGCTGACGTACAAAAAAATTTTTGTTTAAATCTCATCAATTTCCACATTTCTGTGATGACACCAATAAATTTAAAATATTCACAAAAATATAAATATAAAAAATAACCAAGATAAAGTGATATGTTCTTGTAGCAACAAAAGTTTCTTGGATAAAATAGGATAATTCTGTATTTTGTAATAATACGTAAAAAAAAATGACATGTCATAAAAACCTGAAAATATGATGTAAAAATGACAAAAAAAGTTTGTTGAAGTTAGACATGTTTGTCATGGTAGCAGCAAAACGCTGTCAAAGCATATAAAAACACATTCAATTATGATATTTTACTAACCATAAAATATGCATATATGATTGTTGGATAGGGTTAGGGAAGTTATACTATATTGTGTATATGCTGTTCAGTGGATGCTTTATTTAGATCATTGCAGGGGCAGGTCTGGACAGAAGGATCTGATGAAGCCTGTTATTTGGTGGAGCAGCATAAACATCATGTGGTGGTGATAATTGACTTGTGCAGGTGCAGCCTGGTTTCCTTAAAAAATATGTTCCCATATGACAAAACTGCATTGTTAAATACGTTTTGGGAGAAACTTATTTTGTTGTTGATTAAGTTTGTTTTTGAGGTTCCGCAAAAACCTTTCCAAGGAGTCTGTGGAAGTCAGAGAAGCAAAGAGAGGAGGTCGAGATGGAGTTTGTGTTTTTTTTTGGTTTTGTAGTTTTAGTTTTGTTTAGTTTCAGTTTCGTAACCATTTTAAGCCAAACGATGCATTTTTTTAATTAAAATGAACTCAGTAGTTTTGTAGCGTTTTTTGTCTTGTTTTGTTTCATAAATTTAGTTTCATGGGAAAATCGTTTTTATGAAATTCAAGTAGTAACTGACACTTTAATCTTCAGCTGTTTTCTGATTCAGAAGAAGTCGGGCAGGAACGTGATGTCAACATGAGTAAGTAAGCCAGTTGTTACCCAGGTTTCTCAAGTGGAGTTTCTGTTCGTTAGGTGGAAAGGTAAAATAGGATGTAACTGGAAAACCTTGTTTGCCTTTTCATACAGCTGGTACAGGTTCCAGTGTGTAATAACAGGGTATTTATTTTAAGTATTGGCTCTATTTTGACCTCACTTTTTTAGATCAGTCTACGTGCCTCTTTTTGTGTGACGTACCTTTAGGACACGTCTCAATGGATGCTTTTATTAAAAAGCTGCATGAGGGGGAGTTTGTTTCTTCACATGGGAGGTTTGAGGCTATAATCGGATTTCATCATGTGCGGTCTCATCATGACGAGTCAAAATTAAGTCACCACTAATTCCTTTAAACCCCCACATTAGGACAGTAAATGGAGACGCCTTCCATTACCTGAAACCATTTCATTACAGCTAATCCTCACTAGGTGCTTTTGTTGCCAAAGCACGTAGTGTGCTGTTAACACACATTACATTGTGCAATAATAGTTAAAAAAGTTAAAAATAGTTAAAATAGTTGTTGTTTTTTTCTCTGTCTGTAAATATAATATTTCAGTTATTGTTGTTTTTTCTACTGTTTTTTTTTTATTGCTTATTTATAATACTTGTTTTATTTTATTTTTATTTTTCATTTTTTATTTTTTTTATATTCTTCTACTATGTCTCTTGTGTGCACTTTACTCTACGCTGTTGTAAGTCTGCAAATTTCCCCGCTGCGGGACTAATAAAGGATTATCTTATCTTATCTTATCTTAAGAGCTCGTGGTCATTTCCCATATTTTTGTGCAATTGGGTTGAAGATAATTTCATGTTATTCAAGATAATCACACTATTTAATTGGGGAGTTTCCCAAACTAAGTCTGATGCTTGGGTGTTAACCTCTGATTCAAATCTATTTTAGAGAAACTCTCCAACAAAACTCAGTTTCGGATTCAAAATCTATTTGTCGATTTCCTGCTAAATGTTTGTTTGTCTGTTTGTCAACAGGATTACGGAATAACTACAAGCCCGTTTTTCATGAAACTTGGTGGATGGGTGAAGCAACGGAAGTACCCAGTACATTTTGGAGTGGATCCAAATCACAGGGCTGTTACACCAATTATTCTCTTTACTTTCGTTAACATTGCCAGAATAAAAGGGTATGGGCAGAGGTCTTCTCTGAATGCCCTTCTCATTTTTGACATCTTAATTTCACACATGTGCAGCCATTCAGAGGTTTGGAACCAGGCTGACAGAGTGGAATAGTACTTGTGTAGATCTTATGGACATTTTGACACTTCTTTGCCTTGAAACTGTGGCAACACAACGTAGTATTCTTTTGCATACTAACATTCTTGCAAACATTTTGTCTATAATGTAGCTATCAAGACTCATTTCTAGTGCTCTCTAGGGTTGAAATAGGAGAGCAATACCAATATCAGGTTGAAATGAGTTATACAAAACTGCTTTAACCCTTTGTAGGCAGATTTCTTTACAAGGTTACTTTGGTATTTTTAAACCTGGATCCAATCTAAAATTAGGAGATACTGCTTTAAAGAGAAACATTTGATATCTTCATAAAGTCCTTCCCATAATGTTGTCAGTGGCAAAAACAAGCACTTTTAGGGCTACATCCATACTACTCGGTTTTCGTTTTAAAACATAGTGTGTGTGGCGTTTAAAAGCTAAAAAGATATTCATCCAGATGAGCATTTTAGTGCCGTTTCATAAATAAATCTATTCATACTGCAACGCCTGAAAATCCATTTCCTTTGACTGAAACCTGAGCTGCACAACAGATGCTAGCAAAGACAAAAAGGTCAGCAACACTCATTTAACACATTCCCTTTTTATCCACGTTGAAATGAACTACAGGTAGTCAAGGCTGGGACATTCAAGAATGTCACAAGGACACGTCGTGACCTATAAAACATTATCAAAAAATGAACTTGGGTGTCCCTGGAGTTTTTAAACTAAAACGGCTACAGCAGTGTTTTCAAATATCTCAGTTTTAGGGTTTCTCAAACATCATAATAGTGTGGACGCGAGGCAAGAACGCAGCAAAAGTTATGCTTTTTAAAGCAACAACGCAGTAGTGTGGATGTATCCTCGGCTGACTCAGTGACATAAAGGCTTTTAACATCAGTTTATGTTCCAGTGACCTTCCTCGAGCTGGAAGAGTGACGAAAATGTGAGCTAAACTGCAACAACAAACACTGCTCCATCATTGTGAAAGAAGTCAGTGTCATTTTCTTCTTTCTTTTTTTTAAAGCTGGCAGCTTTACAACACAGTAACAACATTCATGACCACCGGCAGGAACTGAAAGGGATAATGACCAGTTTACTACTAATGTGTGGTTTGTGTGGTATCTTTGAGGTTGGTGGTTAACGTAGGTGGATTCCCTCCCAGCTGATGAGATTTCCTGGTACTAACTCACTGACCCTTTATTTCAGGCTCTTGGTGGAATACAGGAAGCTGTTTTTCTGGATCTGTGTAAATCATGACTTTCACAGAGAATACCAGCAGCTCCTTCCTGATAACTCTAAAACTCTCCCAAGGGGGGAGTTTGTCCACACCGTTATTCTTCCTTACATGACATTTTTTATCTGAAATAGTTTATTTTTACTGCAAACAGTCTCTGACCCGCAACCAAAAGTTTCAGGGTGTTTTGTCTATTCCGCACAGTCCTGGGTTAACCTCAGAATACCCCAGTCTCTGTGGTTGACTTACTGTCAAATCTACAGCTCACTGACATTAAGAGGAACCTTTAATAAAGATGCCAAATACTCCCACCATGACTCTCACATCATCATTTAGAGAAGTGGAGGGCAATGACTTCTGACCTACGCAGCTCAAAGATTGTGATTTATGTTTCTGGTAAATATTTCAAAAGTCGAGTCTGTAAGAACATTCAGCCCGAGAATAATGAATGAATGAATAATGAGCTTCTGTGGCATCTTGATGTGGCACATTATTTGGTCTATGCAAAAGAGAAAAATCCCCTTCAGACGTATTATTGTAAAGTCGAGAGACATTTCCTGGTCTAAACAAACATTCAATGATAAATATCTCATTGTCTCCAACTGGCTCAAAAAGTAAATCATTAATAAAGAACGTAGTGTGTGGCTGTGTGTCTGTGGTAGTTTTAAAGTGCAATCAAAAAGAAAGTAATGAGCATTGACCATCTTTTAAAGCATAGAAGTTCCAGGTCAACTAGATCGAGCTAATGACCCTCCGGTGTCAGCCAACTGGTAGCTGGGTTCGGCCAGTTACTTGTCATTTATTGGCTGGCATATGCGCCAGTAAGGGGGTAGGAAGTGGAGAAGGGGTCATTGGCCCCCCACCTTACGCCCATGACTTGATTTGGAATTGCAGCTGGTGTTATCCAATCATAAGATGGTTTCTTAGTTACTTCATTCATTTTTTCATGCAGTAGAACATCTGGTCCAACTACACACCTGTGAAGAAATATTCGGTCCACAGACAGACAGAGACAAACACATAAACACCTGGCTAAGAACTGAAAACCTCCTCTGTGGTAGTTTCCAATGCTGTAGGTGTCTTCAGGACCACATCTTGACAACATGATGACACACACACACACACACACACACACACACACACACACACACACACACACACACACACACACACACACACACACACACACACACACACACACACACACACAGACATAACATACAAGGTGAAAACAAAACCAGCCACAGCAAAAGTACCTCATTCAGCTGTGAGACAAGGTAGACAGCAGACCTTCCCACGGCTATGTATCAGCGTCTGACAGAATGTAAACACATCTTCTAAGCGTGATAACAACAGGGGAAATCCGACACAGAACTATAAATCAATTCTTACATCTGAGGCCTCTACAGCGGCACTCCTTTACCTAAAAGCTACGGCCTTTAGAAATGAGAAAACTTCATTCAAGAACAAGTTATTGCTCTTCATGCTAGTGCATTTTCTAGTTTGAAGATCAGGGATATGATTGTTAGAACCATGCAATGCACTTTTCAGACTAGTTTCCTGTTTGCTCTTTCAGAAAAAACACAATATATTGAATTTCTTACACAGAAAATCAACAAAACATTTTGATGATACAACAATGAAAATGGTGCATAACATCATCATTATCTTTGATATACAAAAAGTCTTACATCTGAAATTATACCTCTGTGAAGTGGCGGGTCAAAGTGAATTCTTTTCTTTCTTCTAAAACGAGCAGTGGAACCTGGGTGACTTTATGCCACTGGTTTCCAACACTGTTCTTGATTGTTTTGCAAAAAAAAACAAACTCATTTTGTGTGTTTCATGATTCCAATGTCTAAAACATTTTTTAACTAGTTTATATGAGGAGATGTTAAAATGATTTCATGCCATTGACAAAATCTTCACAAGACAATTTGACATTTAAGCCACCAAAGTAGAATTAATGAACATTGACATTTTTACAGCGCACCTTTCCTCAAACTGTCCCTGCCTAAGTAAATGTTGTTTTTTGTCTACCATGTGGCATTAAACTTCCTCATTCCATAATAAAAGCTATTTTAGGATCTTAACTGCGAGAGGAAACATGAAGTTTATTAAAGTCACTGCAGGCTCACCAGCTTATGCTGCTGCATTCAGGAAGGAACCTCACAGAAATGGGATCTTTACTAGTATTGCGCAGTTCCATCATACACAGACGGTTAACCTGACGCAGATTGACAAACCCTCGCTTCCCACAACAACGCAAAGTTGTGACTAACAACCAAAAGGAAGGGCTTTCCACGGTTTTGATCTATCGACAGGATGACAGACAAGAGAGTGACACATCATTAAGAAGGGGTCATTGGCCCCCGACCTTACGCCCATGACTTGATTTGGAATTGCAGCTGGTGTTATCCAATCACAAGATGGTTTCTTAGTTACTTCATTCATTTTTTCTGAGACCGATAACGACACATCATGACACATCATGACACATCATGACACATAACAGTAACTCTTCAGCAATTCCATTGACGCAGCAGCGTGTCAATGGAATGTTTCACACCAGAATTTGAATATGAAAATACATCCACTTTAAATTATTGCCAAAATGGCTTTGTTTTATCATCTGAACAAATAATACAAACTTTTTTAACGTCATTTTTACATTATTTAAAGGAGCAGTGTGTATGATACCGGGGATATATTAGCAGAAATGGAATATAATATTTATAACTATGTTTCATTAGTGTATAATGAACTGAAACTAAGAATCGTTGTGCTTTTGTTAAATAAGAATGAGCCCTTAATATCTACATATGTTGCACGTTCTCTTCAGGGACGCCGCCATGTTGAACCTCCAGATTTCAGTAGCAAAAAAAAGGACAAACCAAATAGCGTTTTTACGTTACCTTGGTTTCAACTTGCAACCTCACCACTAGATGCAACTAAATAAGAACTAATATTGGTAATTTCTGAAATTCCAAAAGGTGCACCACATGTTAGATATCCATTTAATCTTAGATAAGCTTGGTGTGCAGGAAAAGTGAGGCAAGTCTATTTGTATAAAGTGCTTTACATGATGCATTTTAAGTATTAATCAGGGAATACAGCAAAAACATTAAACTCATTACAATAAAAAACAATATAAAAGCAATTATATGGAGAAAGAAATATAAGTATGTAATAATGAGAGCTTTTCTCTCAGTCAAAGGCAGTGCAGAACATTAAGGTTTTTTTCCTGGATTTTAAGAAAGTCTTCGTATGGAAGGGTTATATTAATATCTGGAAGTTTATAACGGCTCTGTGACCCATAGTAGTTTTTGGTTTGGAGTCTGGGAACAGTTTACTACAAGATGGCTGGAGGGACTGAGATGGTTCACATCGTAAAAGGGAGTCAGAGATGTATTTCAGTCCTAAATCACTGAGATACTTGAAGATGAGCAGCAATTTAAACTCTATCAATGACACGCTAAAAAACACAAAACGATTATTTCTGTTTAACTGAAGGAATACCCGGCATCATTGTTTTGTTCAGGGGACTTGCAGTGAGAATTGGGTGGCACCTGCATTTTGTGATAGGCGATTTAATTGTTTTGTATAATTTGGCCTAATGGAAGCATATACATGGTAAATATAATCGGCCCAAAGATCGAGCCTTGGGGAACTCCATTTGTAATGATTGTCCACTCGGATGCATGGTGGCCACATGTGACAAAGTAGCACCTGTCCTGTAGATTTAAACCACTTTGGGACTGCTTCATGCCCAGTTTGCATGTCTAGTAGTAGTGTATGGTCACAAACTGTCATTTTCCAGTCTGTCCTGGTGAATCTGTTTTCTTCTACAAATCTGAACTGTATAGACCTGTATAGAAGGTCAGTGTATGGTCAAGCATAAAATCCAATAGATCCGACTTGGATTAAAATATTTCCCAATTTCCATTGCTTGCTTTCCTTGTCTGCTCTGCAATCAGGTTAGTTTTTGATGCAACATTGCACTTCTGATGTATTTCTACTTGTTTTTTTGATGTTATGTTTTGTACCCCTGTCTCAAAAAACTAAGTTGTATATTTTTATGGTTGAAATGATACATTTATGGCAGCAAAATGACAAATTATACATTCCTGTCTGAGATGGATGGTTGTCCAAAATGTTTTATACCATTCAAAAGGAATTGCGTCAGGAATAGAAAATTATGTTTTTTTCCTAAACTTATAAGGACTTTAGCCAGATTTATAGATAATGGACTTGGTTTGATATGTCTCTGTTTCTGATGATGAAAGGAATAATATATTATATTTAAAAAAACAATTACCAAATTGTTTATTTGAAATTATTTTTATTAAAGCGTCATTCAAGCACCACACATGCTACAGCTTCACTTGCATACAGTTCTACGCATTCTTTAGAAATCATGAAAAGCAAACACAAGAACTCCTCTACCCTGTCCCTCAACTTACCTTGTTTCTATAAATAGCACAATAAATTAAGTTCACATATTTAGCTGATACATAAAATGAAAAAAAAATGTTTAACTGCATACATGGGAAGAGGTAGATATACTAAAGGCAACCGCTTCTTTTATTGAAAGGGTAATAGTGGTGGGCTCCATCTGTCCTCACTCCAAGAAATAAAACTGCTACAATAGGTACTATGAGATACCAAAAGGTGCACATGCATCCACATTAATTCTTCGATCAGTACAACTATGTGGAATGTACTCCCAAGGACAAAACTACACATTTGTTAGAGTAAACTAGCTCCTCCCCCTCGATATATTAAATCTGCATTATATTACATTACATTACATTGTCATCACCTGACTTGAAATGAAGTGTGCTGCATTTACTCAATGCTGTTGCCTTCTGTAACATTAATTTATTTGGTAAAAAAAAATTCAAGTTAGGTGATACATGAAGTTTGGATTGGTTTGTCAATTTTAAGAAAAAAAAAAATCTATATCAAAATCAAAAAGCAGTGAATGTCAATCAACTCGATGAAAAAATGATCTAATTGATTTGAGAAATGATTCTCTGTTCTCCTTTAACAAAACACAAAAAGTACTAAAGTCTGTATCAACTACATCTTGAATAGGGCAGCAACTTTTGGACTACAAAGTTTTGTTTAAATCTGTTTGGTACCTATAACTAAATATTTACTACTTCAGCCTAACCTGAAAACACAACTACATCCACCTCGTTTCTTAGATTACACAGCTCCTTCAGGTTCGAGTCGATTCTGTGCAGCTTGTTCTGTAGTCTCTCACCGGCGCTGTCTGCTCCCAATTTGGTCAGTATCGACGGTAGCTGCCGAATCTGACTCGCTGTGGCAGAAGAGACCCAATTGTTGATCCGTACATGAAGGTTGAGTCCTGAACCTCCTTGTTTCTTACCATTCTCAGTTGGGAGCTTGTGCAAAATCCGACGCAGCCGTTTGATGTTTATTTTCTGGTGGAGGAAGAAAGACGGGAGGATTTCTTTGAGGTAGTCGCCTCCGTCTGCAAGACATGGAGAAGATAATGTATCAGAAACTGATAAGGAATCATAAAAAAACATTTAAATTTCACATTTTCCACAAGTGGAAGTCATTGTGTATCTTGTACTGTTATCATGTATTGTGTATCATTTATCGGATATATCGTATATCGTAAACCTTATGATCTTTATGGTACACTGCATCTTGTGTTGCGTCGTGTTGCATTGTATATCGTACCGTATATCATGTTGTGTATTGGGTCACGATTTAGTATATTGTAAAATATCTAACTGAACTAATTGAAAACCACATCTGCAAATCTAAATGTTTAAGAAGGCACCCAGTGATGCACCATAGGAAGTTATGTGAATATAACTAACAACTGGCTGCATTTAAGATGGTTGTTATGAAAAAACAATGTGCTGCTTTGAAGAATAGGCGTTAGTGTAGTTGAATGAAACAGCAAAACCACTGAAGTGCGTCTCTCACTGATGATCTCACCTCTGGATGTGAGCTCATTGCAGGTGGTGCACACGCTGTCGTGCCAGATGGAGCCCTTCAGCACCAGCTCCGTCCCTGGAGCATCGCAGCTTTTGTGCAGCGTGCAGTTCTTGTGGGCGGACACGGTGTCGGAGAAGGTGCCGTTGGGACAATCGTGGCACACGGTGTCCTCTTCAGCTGTACCTGGAGGAGACACGTGAGCCATAAGAGTTAGGATTGTCAGCGCAGAATGAAATGCACTTTAGGAATGCAAATATGAATCAAATTGGACAGAGATGTTGTGCATTTTACTCTCCGGCAATGCTTCAAACATTAGAAACATTGTTGGTGCATAGGTGGGTTTGTGACTGGCATCATCTCACAGATTTTTTGGACTGAGAAATAAAATAATTTGTAATCACTCTAAATGTAGAACCATGTAGTGGCTGCTGTTTGCCCTCTGGAGGGCAGTAAGCATCAGCGTAAACCCTGACTCACCCTGAGTCAGCCTTTTAAATCCAGTTCCCCCTTCTGGTATATGTGTGGTTACATCCATGTGTTTCTCTGTGGCTCACATAAAACCTGTGTCACTAACTTTAAAAAAATGGGCTACTGTAACCACAACAGTCGCCACGGTAACAGTGCCATGGTTGGTTGGTTTTTACCATTTTAAATATGTGTGTATATTTCCATAGTGATGGTGTTTTGGAGACTAGGAAAACATGTACAACATCATTGAAGTCTTAACATTTGAAAAGGTTATTTAGTGGAAGTATTAAAAAAAAAAAGCTTTGCAATCAGCAATGAGAGGTGCAACTATATGCAGATGATATTATGTATTAATTGTTTCATTATTTGTACTTTATTGTACTATGGATGGTGAGTATGAATTGAATCCTGCCAGGCATTCTGGGAACTGTAGTCTAATTAAGTGGAGCCAGGTTACATACTACGTTGTTCTGACATGTCAGTGACTTATGTAAGCATCTCTCACCATTCTGTTTTTCCAGAGTATCAGGGATATAAATGATTCATATCATTCATTAGAAGAATCAATGAAACATGTTCACAACATAATAATAGCCTGTTATTTTAAGACCAGAATAGCTATAAATAGCCTGAATAATAAGGACACTGATGACCACTATGACCCCTGACCCCTGTGATCCTAGACCCTGTACCTTTGGCCAGCACCTCCTGCCCGGCCGGACACGCACTGTGGCTGTAGCACATGCCGTAGTCCTTCTTGAAGTAGTATCCCTGCCTGCACTCGCACTGGCAGTCGCTGTCCGCGGTGCACTGCGTCCTCACCACCTGGTTGTGGTCGCACACCCCGCAGCGCAGACACTTCCCGATGTAGTTCCACAGCTCCGTGAACGAGCCGGTCGGGCACGGCTCGCACTCGCTCTTCCTCGTGGCCGTGCAGCTGGAGCGCAGGTAGGAGCCGGGTGGGCAGCTGTCGCACCGCACGGACACACCTGTGGTCGGGTCGGTGTCTCTGAAGGTCGGACGCGGCGCGGCGGCCCCGTGGAGCGGAGCGGCGAGCATGGAGAGCAGGAGGAGCAGAAGCAAGATCTGGAAGAGGAACAGAGAACAGGAGGTTATGGAGGGACACCTACCTGGATATCAAGTTATGGGGAGGAGGACGCATGGACACCTGGAGACACCTGGAGACACGGTGCGTAAAAGCGCACGGCGGCACACCTGGAACAGGTCGGGCAACACAAACGCTCCTACTTCACTGAATCAATGACACATCCTGGAAATATTTCAGATTTCTATTCGCCAGTTTCCACTTGTTAAAAAAACCCATTGCTGTTAAGAATCCCCCATATGTAGAACATGAAACAGCCCGGATACATTAGTCCTGTGCCAGGCCACGCTGCGTAACGACAGAGACTTTAGTCATGTCTGCTCTCCTCCCTCTCCTCCTCCACCTACCATGGTAAACCCGGGGAGTCCTGTCTGTGGGGAGGATGGAGATCTCTGCTATTTATTACAACAAGCCGCTCAGACGCGCCCCTTTCAAATTCATTGATCCAAGTAAAACCCCAAGATATATTATTCCGCAATTACCAAGGGTGGTATTTAGTAAGCGTCATGACTTACCAGAAGTAGGCTAATATATAGGGATCTAGTTAATCCCCGAGATGACACGTCATAAGATCAGGGTCCCCCTCTCATCCTCCAATAGGAGTCCACTGTGTGCTGCCCAAGGGTTCCTGTTACTCATGTCTCCAAAGTACCAGTCAGTTTGTTCAATTTTTATAGAAATACTTCATTTATTAGTCCACCAATAATCAGCCCTACTGTATACAGCCTGTATATGATATGTATGTTCTATTTGATCTACCTGTATATTAGTGTAAATGTGTTTTCTGTACGAGTCTCTGTTTTAATCTCTTTCACAGATGAGCATGAATCAGCCTTTTCATTCATAAGTCAGAGCTCCTCTCTGCTGAACTCATATCAGTCCTAATCACCAAATATATGGAAAGAGAAAAGAGGCTCTACATTTTGGTTATCTCCTTTTTTTTACTTTTGTAATATTAAGGACTAATAATAATACAAAAATAAATGAAAAATGATGATTATTATTATCATTTTATACCTGGAATTTCTGGTTGAATACATCCTTGTTGCATTATAACACCTGGTTTCCATGAAGGGGGGGATAATCTGATTATCTACATTTTGGTCCTCAGTTGTAAATATTGTTTTATTTTAATACATATTTTGAATTTGGATGTGTTTAGTTCTTTTTTCAATATTGAAATAGACTCCTATACTAATATCGTATACCTATCTGCGATGTATTGATATCACAGTGGTAAAAAGACGAAACAAACCCAACTAATGTTAAATATCAATGGAAGTGTTTTAGGAGTGAAATCCTATAATGTTTTTAAACAGATTTAAATGTGAGGCGTCATGTTTTTCACATTATACAAAGTGTACTCAAGCTGCTGCTCGGTTGGTTTGGATGAATCCATATATGATCCATATATATATATATATATATATATATATATATATATACTCTACTGTGTGTGTAGGATTGATAAATGGCAGTTTTTGGCGCTACCTAGTGGTAGGAAAGGGTTTTCCACCAGAATAAAATGTTGAATGAACCAGGTGCCATCTTGTGCACAAACGATGCCATTACTTTTCATTTCATTTCACAAATGTACATAATAACTTTAGTTAATTTAAAACGTAGGGTTCCTCATCGATGTTAAAGACTTTCCCAGAACACGGGCCTCAGATTTGTGAAAAAGTTTCAAATGTGATCATAAACATTCTTAGTAATGCGATGAATAACAGCACTGTCACAACACTGTCAGGAAATATGGAAATTAACAGTACAGTGAATGTTTTTCCTCTGTTATTGGAGTGCTGCAAAAAAAATAGTGCCTATTTTTCCACAAAGTGGTAAAAAGGTTTTGTTACGTTTCGTCAGAGGCTGAACCACCACCAGACATTATCATTTACTTATTTTTGATTAAACACTTTTGTTGCCCAAACCTTTAACCACAAATTCAAAGTTGATTGGTTTACAAATTTTATTTAGAAAAAGTACATTTTTTAAAACCCACAGTGATCAAACGAGACATGTGCAAAGGAGTCAAATTACATTACATTACATTACATTACAGTCATTTAGCAGACGCTTTTATCCAAAGCGACTTACAGGAAGTGTATTCAACATAGGTATTCAAGAGAACTACTAGTCACCAGAAGTCATAAGTGCATCTCCTTTCTTAAACAAGCATCTTAAAGCATAAACCAGAGCAAAAGTATAGTGCAGAGGCAAATTACTACGAAAACAATAATTGCAACAGACTAATACGAATATAATAAGTGCTACAAACTACTACGAATAGGATAAGTGCAGTAAACTAATACGAATTCAATAAGTGCAGCGAACTGATACGAATACAGTAAGTGCAACAGACTAATATGAATGCAATAAGTGCTACGAGGAAGGCTCAGGGTAGTACTTCTTGAAGAGGTGAGGTTAAAGATGTGAGTTTTCAGCCTGCGCCCACCAAGATGGGCAGTGACTCTGCTGTCCTGAGGTCAGTGGGGAGTTCATTCCTCCACTGAGGGGCCAGGACAGAAAAAAGCTGTGACCGGGTGGATCGGCTGCAGGGACCTCTGAGCGACGGGGCAACCAGTCGCCCCAAGGCAGCAGAGCGGAGTGGTCGGGCGGGGGTGTAGGGCTTGACCAAGGCCTGGAGATAGGAAGGAGCTGTTCCTCTCACTGCCCTGTAGGCACCAGAGTCTGTAACTGGAAGCTCTTACAGGGAGCCAGTGTAGAGAACGGAGAAGGGAAGTTGAACTCAGATGAACTCAGCTTTTGGCACTGCCGACTGGCAACCACACCACTTGCTCACCATGGGCTGAGAGAGTGGGATATATGAGATTAGTGAGGTCACGGCACCTGGGAGTGACCCACTGTCTACGTGACCACAGACAGAAATAGGATGCAGACACATGGTAGTCAGTACAAACAAATTACTGACCCGTACAAGTACACGCTGGAGAAGTCTGGCTTGAAAAAGTCGCCCTGTTACCTTCGTTCGCCCGACGGCAGTGGTTAAGGACCTACCTACTGATTGCTCATTGTCTGCCAGGAGTGTAAGCCACTCCCCCTAGCAGTTAAGAGGACAATTGACCTATTGAAACTAAAGCACACCTCTCAAAGCAGTTCCTGATTACAGCAACAGCACAGACAACAGAATCAGCAACAAACACTAAAACTTAAGCAGGCTTGGTGCAGTTAAGAGCAACTTATAAAAGCAAGAACAATATACTTAGTCTATCCTAGCAGAATGAAGTAGTTCAGTATCCCTCCAGAAGTCAAATCACGCCTCAATCAAAGAACAATCCCATAAGAAAAAGACAGAAGGTCATCTCTTGAGATATTTAGAGAAGCAACTCAAGTGCCAATGTTGAGCATGAAAACATGCCAAAAAAGATGGTGATCATGGGAAATGTTATTCCAGAGTTTAACACAGCTGCTGAGTTCATACTTAGGTTAGATTTAAAAAAAAAAAAAAAAAATGAAAAAAAAAAAAAACCTGCACCACAAACTTTCCCTGTCGGTCTATGATATATTTTATGGAGTCCTACGGCCTTTTATCATATTGGGGAGAATCCCTTTTACACATTTTAATCTCATATCCATCCATGCCTTCAGGGCGAGGAGTTGTTGCTTTAAACAGCGTTTCAATAATGAATAATAAATCAGAGAGAGAGGAGGGAATCCTGATGCAACTCAGAACATGTTTAAGAGGCAAGACTGTGTATATAAGCGCTGGTCTGCAGGTGTGCTGTCTGCAGCCATGGTAACAGCGTTTCTTTTCCCATTTGCTGCTTTTGCTCAGTTAGATAAACAAAATTGATGAGTTTCTTATGAAGTGAAGAACGGAAATTCTGGCGACCGTCCCGTATCCTGATTACTTTCACCACTTTCACTCTGACCTCAGCTCCACTTTCACTTTCTCCTCTGTTCCCTCTGCTGTGATCCTCCAGCTCATCCATTGGATATCACACAGCAGTGGGAGTTAAGGAGGGTAACAGGTGGGAACACTAGGTGCTTTGTGGATAAAGAAAACTGGAGCCACTGATGGGGATTTCTACTTTCTAAATGACTAAGTGGAAAAAATGTCCTAAACCAAAGCTCTTCAAGTCAATTTGCTCACTTCTTTTAATGACATTAAGTAAAGATTTTAAGTTCTGCGTTAATAAGTGAATCATTACCACTCAAACCTTTAAACCAGAACTGGTAAACAACCAAACGCTTATTAAAATGTCCCGAAAACCACTTAGGATGATTTGTGTGCTCGTCAAACACGTAGCAATTAGCCGATTTCGGTGTTTAAGTCATTATGTCGGTGCTTCCAGATGTAAGTGGATACTGTTTTTCTAATGAAAAAAAAGATTATAGTTGTTCTAATGGTTTTTTTCTTATTGTTCCATTCAAACTAATAAATGTGCATTTCTGTAACTTTGTGATACCGGAAGTCTTTTTTAATTATTTGCATCACTATTTCTGTCACTTTTCACGTGAACGTCTTAAAGGGGAGACTGTGATCTCCATATTCAACCTGCCGTCTCCTTCCTCTCCAGTATGGATGGCTTTTCAAGTATGGTTGATCGAATCAGCCATAAACACATTGTACAAACTCTTATATGTACTCATATATGCATGTCACTTTGGTGCGTTAGCATGCTAACATTTGGCAATTGGAGCCTCAGTTATTAAGTTATTAAGGAAAGGCTGTTCTCATACACTGTTCGTAGCTATACCTACGAAAACTAATGCACTGTAATCCAAGAAATCGTGGTTGGGGGGGGTCCAGACACATCAGACTTTCATCCAGGAGACTGCTGTTCTTGTCATGTGTGAACCCAGAAGACAATTTAGGTTTTTCGGTCACCTAACTTTCGTACTGAAGTATAGCCACTTCTGTAGTTATTTGAACCCAAACCACTGTCTTACCTGGTTTGTTGTAAAAATGCTGTATTTATTAAAGGTGTGGAACAAATTTCATGTCTATGAGAGGTTTAACTCACAACCACACCTCCTGGTGGAGCTACAGGAGAAGTCAGAGGTTCACTAAAGGTGGCAGACTCATTCCTCTGGAGCTCTTAAATCATTTAACCAAATTTCATGGATATTTGTACAATATCGTTAAGCTTTTTCACTCAAAATCAAACATGTAAACCTCGTAGTGGTACATATTATTAGAAATCATCTAAAGTTAAAGCTACTATGAGGGACTTTTGTTTTGTGTTGATTTTGGCGGTGCCTGTGGACAAAAGTGGTAGTGTTTCTGGATCTGGGTCTGTCCACGGTGGACTGGTCTCTGCTGGATCTGGGTCTGTCCACGGTGGACTGGTCTCTGCTGGATCTGGGTCTGTCCACGGTGGACTGGTCTCTGCTGGAGGCCCCGCTGGAGTCCGAGCAGAAGGAGTTTCTGGTGAACCTGCATGATTTAACCTGATTTCTCCAGAAATTGTTTTTTGTGCGCAATGGAAAAAGTTCAACAAGGTACTTATAGATGACCTTCATTTGTGTAGACTGCCGCTGACTTCATCTCCAAATAAACACCATAGTGACGCCTTGAATGCAGAGTAATAAAACAAACCGAACAACCATTCATAAGTGGTCCGACTGTACCTGACCTCACTGTGTAACCACAGATGGCATGCAGTCAACATCACTGAAAGCTTTTTCTAGACGTTGTGTGAGCAGCTTGCATTGGCAAGACAATGAGCAATCAGTAAAGCCTCATATAATGCTGCTTAATGAGAGGCGTCATGGGTGGACTGCATCCCTTTCCTGGCAAAAGATGATGACTAATGGAGCGCATTGATTCAGCTTATCGTTTTTTGAACGTCTAAGGAGATGAAGGATGTCAGATATTAGAGGATACAGTGGTGAGTATGGAGGTATGGGGTAAATATATTCATGTTTTAATCAAGGAAGATAAATAAATAAATAGAAAAACAAATAAATAGGAAATAAAGAACATTCCTCATTTAAGGAAGCAAGGAAAAACTAAATAAATAATTAAATGAGTTCCTCAGGATAGAATATAAAATGAACCCTTATTTATTATCACATGAATACATTTATATATCTATGTATGTCCCTATATGTCTAACCCAATATAGAAATGAATTTCCTTATCAAATAAAATAAAATAAAAAATAAAATAAAATAAATGCAGAAATAATTTAAAACTGTAATTAATAAAAAAATGGAAATGAATCAATTGGCAAAATATGTAGTGACACAAATAATTACGAAGATGAATATTAAAACAAAGGAAAATGTAGAAAATGAAATAACAAAATCGATTAATACAATTTTAAATATATTTATTAGAAGTAATGTTATTATTTTTTCTATTTGACTTAATTTGTACATATATATATATATATATTTGTCACTTTTGGCCTTTCATAGCTAAGAAGCTTAAAGTTTTGAACACAAGGTTACATGGTACCAATAAAGTGTCATAAAGCATCAGTTATAGTAATCCATCCATGTCACGTATATAATATACAGTATGCAATATTAAAACAATAAAAGCAGGGATTGTTTATAGTATTTTGCTAATTAAATGTACTTTGTGGAGAAATAGGGTATTTTCTACCATTAGTTTCTACTACTTTTACTTTTAAAGGTGACCCACGGGAGGATGACGAGGATTCCATGCATGCCCATATCTGGTCTGTGACTGTCTGTCACCTCCATCTGTTTTTACAGCACTGTCTGGTTTCCCTCTTTGTTTTAGAAATAAAAAGCAGGGGGAAAACCAGCTAAATCCCAGCCTGACCAGCCGACGTCCGGTTTTGCTTTTAGTTGCCGCCTGGCTCAAACGCCCCCACAGTTTGCTCAGAGGCTCAGTGATGAAAGCAAATCCTTGTTTTAAGATGACTGTCGTGTTGAGAGCAACAAGAGCCTTCCTGCTCTAGTTTTGTGACGAGAGACAACCGATGTTGGTCATACTTGATCTACGAGAAAGCTGCAGCTGCAGGTAAACAACAGGTAAACAAATACCGTCGTCATTCCTTTTAGTCTTGGAGGGATTTCCTGTTTTAGAGAAAGCTTTGTAATCCCTGCATATAGACATGCTGTAGATGTATACACTCAAAAATACAGACTCTATTCTCACACTTTACCACCAAAAAAACCAGACCTCATAAAACGTTTCACAATCAAAAATAATAGTTCCTACCGGCGATTACCTGAAGCTGTTCTGTCCTGAGGTGCTGAAAGGACAGCAGTCGAACAGGAGGACAGCAGAAGGCTGGCAAATAACAGGAAATCTCAATTATTTCCACATTGGCTCCATGTTTTTATTTAGTGATTGATTGATCTTATTCGCTCACAGCCATGTGTGGAGAAAAACAGTGTCTCCTTGAAACGTTTATACCTTTGTTTTTAGCAACAGCAAACACATTTTCAAGGAAAAGTAATGCTGTTTAAAGAGGAAACGTTATTGCAATTCGATTTTTTTTTTGCTATTGGACATTCTTTTTCAACAACAACAATGGATCAATATGTCAACAACAACAATATTAAACTTTTATAATGGTCATGTTCAGGCACTCACTTGGCTAAAAAATAGGGAAATATTAATAATAATTAAGCCTTTATTAGTCCCACAATGGGGAAATTCGGTGCAATTTTGGGGTTAGGTGTCTCGCTCAAGGACACCTCGGCATGTTGCCTGTAGAGGGGTCCGAACCACTGACCTTGTGGTTGCGGGTCAAGCGCTCTACCTCATGTGCCACAGCCGCCCCAATATTGTTGTGTAAAAGTCTGCAACTGTTGCACGTTACCATGAAACTCGAATCACAGCTGAGGGGTTATGGGAATGTAATTAGTTTTGCAGGATCATAAACCAAAGAATGTGACAAATGAACATTTTCACCTGATGATGGCGCTGGATTTAAAGTTAGCCATAGACATATACACTGCTAAACTGTTTACCAGAGGGAACTCAAATTCACTCCTTTGCAAAAAAGAAACTAAATAAAATATCTGACAGTAGCTCTAGGCTATAGCACAGTTTACCTCATACAGTCCTCTGCCTGCAAGAATGTATTCAAACAGGTTATACGATTTATCATTTATCTCTCTGAGCTCAGGTTTCTGGTATCATGCATGAACACTTGAATACAATGCCTTTGTTAGTGTTATTAGTAAAAACCTGTGCTTCTGCTACAACAAGTCAAAATGAAACCTCTGGGTCTCATCGCTATCTGTTTCCAAATCACGCTTCCTCCTCCTGTCTTTCGCTTCTCCATTTGTCTTTTTCCTCAGAGCTTCTGGCCAGAAAACCCAGGTGTATCCTCTGCGAAAGTCTATTATGAAACTCCAGGCAGCTGTCCACTCATTGATTGGTCGCTACAGCTGATCTGATGGGCCTGTAAAAGCAGTGGGCTTCTGGGGAAATCCCATTACGCCACTATACTGACACTGTTTCTCTCCATTCATCATCAAAAAGATATGCACAGTACAAATGTAATTATGCATCAAAAATAACTAATGCATATATCATAGATGCATGATTTTCACACGTTTCGTATGTATCTACTGAGTAAACAAAATATGCACAGTACTGGACAACTTGTACTCTGATACACGTACATATTAGTAATGAAAACTGAAAAGATTTACAGATTCTAAAGTTCTGACATCCACTAAAGTAAACTGTTGAGTGTTAACTATGTAGGGAACAGTTCATTTATTTTATTTTATTGTATTTAACCTTTATTTAACCAGGATAATCACATTGAGTTTATGAATCTCTTTTACAAAGATTTTTTCTAAATGTGAAACCTCTCACCAACAACTGAACTACAGATTCATCTCAACTAGTTATGACTAGTTGGAACAACTACACTTGGCATCTACTAAACCCATTGAATGTCCCATAGTACAATCTTTGAAAAAGGATGACAATAATTGCACTGCTTGAGGTTAAATACGCTTTGTCATCCAAACATTTGAGACCGAATGAGACAAACATATCAATTTCAATTGTCTCTTATCCATTACGCAGAAACCCCCCCTTATTACCCTGATGGCTTTAATCTCAGATCTTTTTCCCACATCGGTCTTCAAATTCTCACAACATGAGTGTTATCCATTATAATAAGTGCTTGCAGAGATTCTACCTCGAACTAAGAGGTTTTCTTAATAAAAACGCTGAGTAGGTCTGCGGTGCCGTGGGAGACTTAATGCTTCAAAGCTAAAGGTTCTCTCCAACCTGATTCCAATGACGATGAAATAAAATCCTTTATTAGTCCCGCAGCGGGGAGATTTACAGGATTACAGCAGCAAAGAGGATAGCGCAAAACAAGAGACATAGTAAATAAAAACCAAAATCACAAGATCAAAATAAGTATTCACAGATGTCATTGGTCGACACTGATACCAACAATGGAAAAAAATAAATCAGTCTTTTCCTACTTTAATGGAGCTGAAACAATAGTTTAAAATAAGAAATGTTTGCAGAATTACATGTTTACCGCAAGAGGTTATTCTACAGTATTAATGTGTTCACTTGACGACCATTTTCCAAACTTAAAAATTCTGTTCTCAGCTTCCTACTTACATTACATTACATTACAGTCATTTAGCAGATGTTTTATCCAAAGTGACTTACAATAATTGTATTCAACATAGGTATTCAAGAGAACTACTTGTCACCAGAAGTCATAACTTATACTCATACTTCCTGCTCTGGTCTTGGAAGCACACTCTTGCATTGAAATATCTGCTTGTGCGTGGTTTTCCTTTAATTATGTTATAGAGACAGCTTCAAGATATGAGACTTTCTATGACATGTGTTGAATTTTCTTTGCACAGGACTAGATGTGACATTCAACACAAATGTTGTCTGCTCAGTGTACCTTATCTGCACATCCCTAATAAATCAAATACAATAAAACAAAAACAAATGGAATTGCTTGTTAGTCATTTATCTTGGGTAGTTGGCTCCATTCCTCTATGTACAAACAATCAGATACATTTAAATGAAATTGCCATATCAAAATCCCTCTTTCCTCTGGGGCATGGTGGACTGGTCCAACAAACACAGGACTTTCACCCAGGAGAACACTGTGTGAAACCAAAAGTAAATGTTGACTAGTTTTTATTAACAGTGACTGCTGTAATACACTCTCAATCTCATCTCATCCTCACTGTGGGAAATAACTAAAATACAGATTACAAAACAAAATCAACAGATAACAATCACGACAATAGGAATATAATAATAAGAAGAAAATAATACAAACGGTTTCAAGTTGAAAATAAAATAAATAAACGATGTCACTTTGTTTGATAATTAATACATTCAGTCCAGTGTTTACAAAGTGATAACACAATTTAAGACTACCTTAAAAAGTGCAATTTCACTGTTTTCTGTGAATGGCAGCTGTGGGGCGGGTCTTCATCCTCAGCAGCTCCGCGATTGGTCGATTGCTGCCCTGGTAAAAATCCAATCCTGTGATCCACTCGACGTCTCTGACTCGTGACTGATGGAACCACATGAGGTCTTCAACCCAATCAGTTTCGGCTTGTGTGCTCTGTCAATGCAAAATAAAAAGTGACAAAACAATATTTTAAATTTGGACAACCGTCAACTTATCTGTTTATGTTGGTGTGTCTCCAAGTGAGACACACCAACATTTCTTCTTTCCGTTGCTTCTTGTTCTCAATGGTAACTTCCTAAATGACATCTGGAATTAGATACATGAAGACATACACAGATACATACTGTATTTGCATTCTTTTCAATTCATGCATTTGTGAGTATTTGTAGTTGTGAAGTATTTATCATGTGGGGGAAAACATTTTATGTTAGATATACCATTAAATTTACCGAGCACATTCAGGCTCCCTCATATCATTTTTTTTTAAGCACTAGCAGGATCAGAATTGTTCTCTTGTTCATAGAAATGTTACGTCACTGTCCGTTTTAAAGGTTGTTTCATTGTTAAAAAGTAACCAGTGATGACCCGCAGACTAACAGAATGTTGTTTCTTTGTTATTACTTTGAAGAGGCTTCACTCCTCGAGGGTCAGTACATGGGAACATCAATACCTCTATACACAGGAGCAGAAGACACTGCTGCTTTGTTCAGGAGCAGTCAGCCTGAATGGGAGCCAATAGGGAGGCAGTTTCATACTAAGTCATCAAAAGAGTTTCAGTTTATTTGTCTAGTCAGTGTGAGGTGTTTCTAGAGGAGGATTGTGAGCAGCTGGGTCAATGAGGTGTAAAAAGGTAATGTCTGACATCACGGTTTCTTACTTTGCAGCTTTCCAAGTTGTCCGGTCTGTGAGGCAACAGGAAGGACACGGTCTGCAGCTCGCTGACGCAGGCCGACACCGGTACCGCCGAATCCCTGCAGCTAGTCAACACTGCAAAGATATGGGTGGGTATCGAGATGTTCGTGCCAGACACAAACCTGGAGTCACAACAAAGACACACAAAGCCTCATTCATCAGGAAACTTTCAGAGAAATTCAATGAAACTGGACTTTCCAGCCAAGACGGACAATGTGCTCTTCTAACATCCTCCACACTTCTGGTTTCAGGCTACACCAGATGTTGAAAAACAACAGCATGGTTGATGTTGGATAACCATGCTTCCGTTGGCTCACTTTCTTTCATCCCAAAGATGTCCAACGGGGTTGAAGACGGCTTTGATGCAGACCAGTCAAGTTCTTCCAAAGAAAACTTGTAAAACTCTTTATTTATTTTCTTTTTCTACGCTGAGGCATTGTCTTGTGGAAAAAGGGCCAAACATAAACTGTTGATGTGATTAAAAGATCTGCTGTAGCGTTCAAGATTTATTTAGGCAGCAACTTCATTTTTTTGAAAAGGTGTTGGCGTGAAATAACAAACAAAATGATAAATTTCCATCTGGAAAATCCCGTTCATCAGATTACAGCCCATTTTATTCAATTAATATAACTCGTAAGTTTGTGACTCCTGCATGAGTTTGTAACTGGTAATGGAAATGGAAAACACCCATTGGATGTTTGTCAAAAATACCTGTATCACTCTGCTAATGTAGCATGAATCATGTGTATTTCAGCTAGAGGATTAAAACTGTGACTAAACTGTTGACTGGAACTACTTTTATGCATGCCTGCCAGCCAATCATAAATAATATTTTTTGTGGCCGTTGTGTGATGTTGTAAAAAAAATCTGTTTTTGCACCCGAGTGACATGTGGAGTTCCCAAAGGGTCCATTCTCTGCCTCTTCTGTTCAGCATCTACATGCTCCCAGATGAGAAAAACAATGTCCTCATATTACTATAGACAAAGATACAACCAAAGACTGTTTTTGGTGTCAAATGTCTTTCTATATTACATTGTATTTTGTTCATGTCATGCCTTTTTATATTATATAAGGCACTTTGAATGTCCTTCTTGTTGAAAAGAGCAACACACAAGCAACCTTGCACAAATAACAAGCAGTCACAGTCGTTCTGTTTGTCCTCTCTCACCTCTTCTTCCATTTCTCTGTTTGTGTGAAAGAGCAAAAAGAAGCTGTCATAACTTTGCTGCCTTTTTTAATATCCTGTCTAGAGTTTTAAAGGTACACTGTCTAAACTATCCAAAGCTGACAGAGTGTCTACAGCAAACAGATGGGTGACATATGAAAGGAAAAACACTGCATCTTAAGAAGGTGACGCTCACATAAACCATTTCCTGTTTTGTCGACTGCTGTAAGGATGAAAAACCTTTTTCCTTTTAAACTCTGTGGATAAAGTCAAAACTTCACAGTGTTGCAGAGTCAAGGCTGCATATCTTTTAAAGGAAAAAGCTGTAAAAGTGGTAACGTTAATAGTACGATCTTCGTGTGAAAACACAACTTACTGCTGGATCTGCCCAGGAGAGTCGTACTGGCCATCATAGTTGTAATCAAAGGCGGGACCCGTCACCACGCTAATGCCGTTGTAAATAGAGGCATATTTCTTTAATAGGGTGCTCTGAAAGTAGTCCCAGATCTCTGAAACAGGAGAGGAGAAAAGATTACAGTCAAGGACAAAAAGGAAAGTTGTGCAGTTTATTGTTTTTGCCGCGATCTCTACCGGTAACTTACTCTTAAACTCGGGGTACATCGGCACCACATTACTCATTAGTAGAGCGTCGTACTGCTGGTCCACTGTCTCATTCAGATCTGCAAAAACACAACAACAATCAATGGGCCTCGTGCAAAAAAACATGGGTCTATACAGAAGCATTCTTAAGTGGCTTCTACGAGTGAGATAGGAGAACTTGCCACATTCACAATTTTTCTTCTTTTTTCTCGTATTTGGAATTTTTTAGTCATGTGTAATAAGTCGGCTGTTATCCAAGTTTTTCGCAAATGGATCATATACTTCAAACTATAAAGCAAGTTTGATTTGACCCAATAGAAATCATACATTCTCTTGTTTGACGCATGTATGTTCAATGCAGTTCCTTTTATCTGCTTTACTAGAATTCAATTCACAGAACTGAAGGTGTCAGAGACAGGAAGTAAACAATCCATCTTAATATCTGTTGGAGTGAATATGTTATCCTTTTTTCCCTGAAACTTTCCCTTTAAGGAGAGAGATAACAAAGACAAAATCCCAAAACTGCCTCAGTTCTGATAAAATAACATGTCACTTCCAGCAACACTGTGAAAGCAATGAGTGTTATTAATGATAACAAGGGAGTATGACAAGGTTCACTTGGAGTTCAACAGAAGTTGTTATTTTTAATTCTTCACGCCCCACTCCACCCCCGCATTGTTTTTGTGTGCTGCTTGATGTCAAACTGGGAGTTATGGAGAAGAGCAATCCCTTTCATTTCTAGAGAAGAGATACTATGAGGCGCTTTCGTGTGTGTCAGAACTCCAATCATTCACTTTCTTTTGTGCTCGGTTATTTCTACCAACTACTAACTCTCCTGCCTTGCTCATTACCAGCCATTCCCTGCCAAATCCTGTAAACACATTGGCTCTACCTGCTTTTGTTTTACCGGTCTGACCCCTTGCATGATCCCTTTTCGCATGAATATGCTTGTTTTGATCTGCCTGCCTGTTTTCTTCCAAGTGACGGGGCAGAGATGATGGAACGACATGAATTTTCGCTTCGTCCTGCCAGCTGGCAGATTCTGCAAAAACCACGCTCCAAGAGTCACAGCTTTGTGGTGGAACACTGGGTCTAGTCAGTGAGACAGCAGCAACAGAAAGTGCTGATCCAGCGGGGAGTCAAAGCAGTCCTTTGGGATCAGATCCCCGGCACTGGTGTTAGAGGATGGAGTTAACTTCAACCGAACACTGAATAAAAATGAACTTTCATGAAGACATAACCCTATCTCCTGCCTGTCTACCTGCTGTTTGTTCCGCTTTGAATAAAGCTCCTGAACTTTACCCTGTCTCTTGGTCGTACTGCACTTGGGTCCACACACCACCCGTTACAGTACGATCTGGCCCGAACATGGATCCAGCACACGACACCTCGCCACTGGCTCGGTTCGCGTCTATGGAGGAGGCGATCCAGAGACACGGGAAACAGCTCGCCGCCACCGTTTACAGTCAATCCAGAATGCTGCAGCTAGACTACTGACTAGGACAAATAGACGGTCTCACATCACCCCCATTCTCAAATCTCTCCACTGGCTCCCCGTTGAATATAGGATACACTTTAAAATTCTCACCCTTACTTACAGATCACTACACGGTCAGACTCCGTCATATGGAGCAGAACTTCTTCACCCCCATTTATCAGCTCGCACTCTACGGTCAAACGACTTGAATTTGCTTTCGGTACCACGCACTCGCCTTAGAACCCGTGGAGACCGAGCCTTTGAGGCAGTAGCACCAAAATTGTGGAACGCTCTGCCTGCACACCTACGGTTATCTGAATCTGTGATTTCTTTCAAAGGCCACATTAAGACATACCTTTTTAGAAAGGCCTTTGTATAATACTCCAGGTCTGCTTTTAAACTTGTTTTTATTATTTATTGACTGTCTTCTGTACCATTTTAACACGTTTTAATGTTTTATGTCTTGTTTTTATTGAATTGTTCTTGTTTTCCTGCGGACTGTAATTCCTGCTGCTGTTAAGCACTTTGTGACCCCTGTCTGTGAAAAGTGCTTTATGAATAAAATGTATTTATTGTTATTATTATTATTATTATATAAAAATACAACAATAATATATTAATTTATAAAACACAAACTGTCCAACAAATGGTCAGTGGCCTGGATTCTTGAATGTTTTGACATGAACAGGCTTGAGGTGAAAAGTATGGCCAGACACATTTTTATGATGAAATTGTGCTGAACACTTGTTAAAGACCACACGATATCTTGCAGAAATGTGTTACCATTTGTGCAATGAGGTAGGGGGTGGATAGGCTGAAATTCTGTGGAAGACAGGATTCAGAAAAGTGTTTGAGTGTGCAGTAGAAGTTCAAGAAAGGTTCATATCCATTTGAACACCAAGAGTTACACACCAAACCAAACCACATCCTTGTGTCATTGAATGTGTGTGACTTAGTGTGACTATGCATGTCAAATGTATGCATATATATATCTCTATGTTAATAACGATTGTAATGAAATAATAAAGTTTCAGTACTTGGCGAGTACAGGAAGGCGTGGGTCAGGTTCCCAGCAGTGTTGTACTGGTCACATCTGGGACTCTGTGACGCTGGGACTCTGACGTCAGCCCTCAAACAGTCAGGTATCACTTGAGGCAACGGATCCAAGTTCATCTACAAAAACGGGAAAACCTAAGATTTAGTTGAAACACAGTTATCATCTCCAGACCCAATTACAAACTGTAGGGCCTTCTACTCAATAACTAAAAACACCCTCTTTCCAGGGATCTTTGATTGATTGATAAATGCTCAAGTTTTAAGAAAAAGTTACTTCAACCAAAACTGTGGCCTATGCATCTGTTTTCACTAGAACTTAGTCCCTGAAAGCATTACGTAATGTTCAGTGCTCTAATTCAGTTAATCCATGTGGGTGACATTTGAAGCCATCAACGACAAAATTCACAGCTTGAATGCCGACAGATCCGTCTCCATGACAACTGAGATAACTTATGATAATCCTGTGGTTCAGCTTTTAACAGTCTACAATCAGCAGCTTGGGACAAGAGCCATTACACAATTTCAGCGGGAAAGATAAAATGCTGTTGCTCTAGTTTTCCCACTACAATTCTCCTAATTCCCATATTTGTTAGCCAATTATTAAAAAAACTGCGTGTTGCAGTTTGCTTTGAGGGTAATTTATATCCGTGCATGCATTGAGTGTTGCCATGTGGCCATTTAAAAAACACTTTTTGTTCTTAATTGTTTTTGTGCAAAACACACTTTCAATGCTCCCCCAGTGTCCAGTCAGAATTGGATGACTGGACACTGTGCAATATTCATCCTGGTACAAAGCCCTGACATCATGGAACACCTCAACAATCAACATTATCTATCACCGTTGTATTTTCATAGGATTGAAATCTAAACATCTGAACATTTCAAGTATTAAAATCATGCACTTTTAATGTTTTTCCTTCACCGTTGACATACTTACCGGCTTGTCGATGGTGAAGGAGCTCCACAGAGGCATCAGAGCTTCATGGCTGTAGGCCATGATGAATCCTTCCTGGTGCAGAACGCAGTAACTCTGGTCAGGCTGCAGCATCCGGGGACGACCGAACAACATGTGCTTCTTCTCTGCAGCGGACTCTGAAAGACCAAACGTGCACTATGTTGTCCAATCATTGGTAGTTTGACAATGCTGGAAATCAGCAGGGAGATTAATGGAAATTCAGTCTGGTAATAAGGCGAAATCGATGACAGGACACACAAATAACCCTGTTTCCTCAAAATGCATTCAGTTGGGATATATTGCTATATCTTAGAGGCATTTAAGGAACCTCCTCACCTTCCTCTGCTGTCAGATTCAGACGGCTGTTGATAGCAATTCCACTCTGAAGAGAGAGAAAAAGAAAACAAATGCTATTAATGGAAGTTAATGTTTTGTTTTGTTTTGTTTTACCTAGCATTATACGCATTTACATAATGAAATGTGTTAAAATACATGCCTGTAAAAGGTGTAAAAAAAACTGATACATTGTTATTTATGCATTTAACCTCACAAAACCGACAAGCATTCATTTGAAAAGATAAGAATGATCCCTTGAAGTTGTCATACAATTAATTATTCTAATTAAAACACTAGAGGTACTTATGCTTGGCTTGTCTACTTCGACATGTTTGTCCCTGTCAGATTTCCATCCCTCATGTAGAATATCAGGAACTGAGCTGTTGTCTTCAGAGACCAAAGTCCTGGCGGTTTATTTTCCCCTTTTCTTCTATTCAAAGCAACAATTAATGGTAAAACATGTGGGCAAACCCCTGAAAGTGCAAGAATCATGCAGCTTCAGCAAATACATTAAACTCCTTTAAGTGCTATAATTACAGGGAATAAGAGAATGACCTAATTTAATGGAGGTGACTTCTGAACTGATGAGTTTTCAGCTTGCGACTGAAGATGTGTAGAGTTTCTGCTGCCATGATATTTACATTACATTACATTACAGTCATTTAGCAGACGCTTTTATCCAAAGCGACTTACAGGAAGTGTATTCAACATAGGTATTCAAGAGAACTACTAGTCACCAGAAGTCATAAGTGCATCTCCTTTCTTAAACAAGCATCTTAAAGCATAAGCCAGAGCAAAAGTATAGTGCAGAGGCAAATTACTACGAAAACAATAATTGCAACAGACTAATACGAATATAATAAGTGCTACAAACTACTACGAATAGGATAAGTGCAGTAAACTAATACGAATACAATAAGTGCAGCGAATTGATACAAATACAGTAAGTGCAACAGACTAATATGAATGCAATAAGTGCTACGAGGAAGGCTCCGGGTAGTACTTCTTGATATCATTGGGGAGCTCATTCCACCATTGTGGAGCCAGAATAGCAAACATCTGAGACTTTGCCGTCTCGCCCCCACACAGTTTCAGAGAAAGTCAAACGGACCAAAAATAAAATAAACTAGAAGAACTCAGTGTCAGAAGCCAACGTGGCAAAGTTTGCCAAAGATTTACAAGGCTGGTTTTTACAAGGATATGACTTTGGCTTTGGCTTGCAACAATTGGTTAACCAATCTTATTTAGCAGAAAAGTCCTGCAAAAACACATCCAGTAAACCCATTTGCCAAATAACTTTGGCTGAAAATAACATAGTGTCATGCAGGGATATCTTGGTTACACTCCACAAGTGGGTGAAAGAATTTGAAAGATGTGAGTTTCAACAGACAGGGAGGATTTCATAAAAGACGCTATTCAGTGCAATACTAAATCCCCGAATTACCCAATTAAACCCACAGATGAGGAGTGCTTCACAACAAGGTGTGATGAATGGTACTAAGAAAATATAAGATAACATAAGATAAGATAAAATTGTATTAATCTAGAAGGAAATTCCTCTGCCAGAGTTTAATTAAGGATTACAACAGAATATTAGCAAAAAACAATTGAATAAAATATTAACATATGAAATATAAATTCACAAGTTTAGAATAAATAATACTGACACCATTGCAAAATACAATACAATAGCAATAAAGGTAAAGTATATAAATAAAGTAAAAAAATAATACTATAAAAGAATAAGTAAAATACAACAACAACGATTAAATACAAGAGTAAAAATACAGATAACAAATAAAAGTGTATAAGAAGTAATACCAACACCAGTGCCTAATGGAAACTGATATAGAAAGAAACAACAACTTCTTTATCAGTAGGAGTCATTGGCCAGCTGGCATCACAGATTGTTTCATATTTCAAGGTATGAGAAGGCCGACATGAAGTAAAGTCTGATTTAACGATGAAGTCAGAGTCTGGGCCTCTCACCAGATTCTTGATATAACATATAACATTTCCTCTAGAAACAATGACATTTGTCCTCACTGAGTTAAGAAAGCAATCCTGAATTATTAATATGGCTTTGTCATTAAATAATGAGGATGTTGACTATATAGTAGCAGTGAAGGCCAAAGAAAACCTCACAATGCTGTTCATTTTTTATCATTCTGGATATGAGCCAAATAAAACGTTCTCTTTTCTGCCCCTCTGTTTAAGTGATTATGCTACTATGGACTTATAGTGGTAACTAACTACCAGGTATGTTAAGTACTCTTACTGTAGTGTTATTAGCTTCTGGTACTCCACTTGACTTCAACTCATCTGTCTTGGCTTACATAGCCTTCTGTACTGAGACCGTGCTCACCACCAAAACCATCAAAGCGTTCCCAAACCAGAAACCATGGCTGGACAGGAATGTACGGTCTCAGCTCAGAGCACGAGATGCTGCCTACAGGTCAGGAGACAGCCTGGCTCAATAGCACTTCATACATCCTGTCCCATCTGGAGCATCCAAACACTTACAGGATGCTATTTGTTGATTTCAGCTCCGCTTTCAACACAATAGTCCCCCAAAAACTGGTAACCAAACTCTATAACCTTGGATTACCCACTAAACTCTGCTCATGGATTATGGACTTCCTCACAAACAGACCACAAACCATCAGAATGGGCAACCGCACATCCTCCACCCTCATCCTCCACCCTCATCCTGAACACAGGAGCACCGCAGGGCTGTGTGCTCAGTCCTGCCCTCTTCACCCTTCACACCCATGACTGCACACCCATCCACTCCTCTAACACTGTAGTGAAGTTCGCTGATGACTCCACTATAGTAGGACTGATATCAGACAACGAGGAGGCGCACTACAGAGAGGAGGTGCAACATCTGGTTGAGTGGTGTACTGACAATAACCTGGTCCTTAACACTATAAAAACCAGAGATCATCGTGGATTTCAGGAGAACCAGGAAGACCACACCTCCACCTCTCCACATAACTGGTGAAGAGGTGGAGAGTGTAAGTGACATCAAATTCCTGGGAATCCACATCACAAAGGATCTGACATGGGCGCTTAACACCTCCCACCTGGTGAAGAAAGCCCAACAGAGGCTCTTCTTCTTGAGTAAACTCAAAAAAAGCCAAACTCCCCTCTCAGCTCCTGGTCAACTTCTACAGGAGCCCCATAGAGACAATCCTCTGCCACTGCGCCACCCTGTGGTACACCAGCTGCACAGCAGAGAACCGGAGAGACTTGGCCCGGGTAGTTAAAACAGCGCAGAGGATCATAGGAACCAAGCTCCCGACTCTGGACACGGTTTATGCTAGTCGTCTACACAAGAAGGCTAGCAACATCAGCAAGGACCCAACCCACCCAGTCCCAGTCTGTCTGTCCCCCACAGAACCATAAAAACTCACACAAACAGACTGAGGAACAGCTTCTTCCCCAGAGCTGTGGCCTCCATCATTGTTTTATCATTATTATCTCCGCCATATAATCATGCGATCGGCCGTATGTGATTTTTGTGCGTCATTGAGTGAGTGTGCACCTCTCTGTCTGTGAGTGTGCACCTCTCTGTCTGTCCACAGCTGATTTAGCATTTTGCTGCAGCAAACTGCATGCACAAGTGCCTTTTGATGTTGCGGTGCCTCATACTCCCTCAAGATGGGGCAAATTTCTTGGGAAATCAAGAATTTCTTGGGAAATTCCTTGGAGTCGACACCCATCAACTCCAAGGAAGTGAAGACAATAAAGTCAGCATCCTGCAGCAAAAGTCAACCACAGTCAATTAGCTGCATCTGTAACGGTGTGGACCCAATGCTCGAAGCCCAAATTATACTTAGCGCATCAAGTAAGTGTGCAAGCAAGTATGCAATGGTCCTCTTGGGTCCAGTTTGAGTAAATTTTGATATCAGAGGGTAACTCGTAGGTTCTATGTGGACATCTGCGTACCTCCAATGTGTGGTGCCGAGCGGACTTGTGTCGACATTGTTTGGACTTCTCAGAATTTGTTAATATCGAACATATCACATGCACACATTTCATTAACTTCCACACTACATATCCCTGAATCCTCAATATACCAGTTGCGTGTGAAGCAGATTGGATGAACGGTTCTCGGGATATGCAAATGACACACACACACACACACACACACACACACACACACACACACACACACAAACACACACACACAGAACACAACACCCACCAGTGCAGGACAGGAGCATCCCAGGTTGTCTTCAGGTTCCAGGCTGATCAGCGGACACTTAACCGGAGCGGTCCTCTCGGCGGGGGCCGTTGGTGTGTAGTAGGGCCGCTTCAGGACATGGTTCATACTGCCGTGGGTCCCGTTGTTGTCAGTGGGAGAGATCTGCATCACGTCTGCATGGAACGATGACCGTTTAGTTTTGTGACTGAAATTATGATCACATTTACATTTAGTTTGCTTTACTTTAGCTAGCTTTGGTGGTTTTGTTTAGTGATGCAGTTACGATTTGGTGCATTAAAACGTTTGGAGCTACCATAATCAGATTATTCATTATAAAATGTTCTGCGAACTGGGTACAAGTTTTTCTGCAAACCATTACCAAGCACCTCCTGCCAAGCAAGAATAGTTTTGTTTCATAATTAAAAGGGAGCCAAAATGTTCACTTTGATTCATTATTTATCATGAGCAAGCTCCAAGTCTCTGCAGGTTCATCTGAATGGTTCCAAACAGTAGCAGTGCCTTCGAATTTGATTTTAATTGTCATGTGGTTTTAACTCATAGCAGCTGTAAACCACAACATCGCAGTTTATTTGGATGCTAACAGTTAGTGGCAATTTGTCAAGAACTACCCATAAACTCACCACACATGAGATTGTATAGCTCGATGTTTGAAAAGGGTTCGATCTCTGTTTTATACTGGAACTTGGGTCCATAACTGACAAACATGGCCTGCAAGAAAAACGAGGGAGGAAGACATTTGAAACATTTATTCCAATGGTGGCCATGTTGGGAAAAAAGATTTCAAAAAGTATCAAAACTTAATTTTGCAGTTAATTGCAATCATAGAGATACATTTTCTCAACATTAAATAGGGAGAAGGAGGCATTTCTGAGACATTACTACTGACTGATGATTTATAGAACAAATTAGTATGGTACTCCTCACATGCATGCTCTCAGCATCGTTGTCGTAGCCGTGAGCTCCGCCAGAGCAGAATGTGAGAGATCCTGGATACCTGTGGAGACAGAAACAGTTTTAGTTAAAGCTTAGTCTGATAATAACTGAAATGCTGAGTGTGCAGAGCTGGAAAGGGGTGAAGGAATGGGTTAGATTATTAAAAGTCACTGGTTTCAATCAGTGCTCGGTGGAAAAAGAAGAAGAATGACCTTTAACAACATAAGTGTCGTCTTCTGTGCTACTTGAAATGTGTTAATGTGTTTGGTTTTTTTCCTCCCAGGCAGATAACTACACAATGAAAACCGGCTTCTGTTTTTCCCACAGTCTTTTTGTTGTCATGGCAAAACAATGCCTTTTGTTTCTGTCTGTTATCATGAGTCACTGGACTGTTAGCTTTCCACTTAACCTCCCTCAGATTTTAAATATGTGGCAATTTTGGGTTTGTAGTTGGTACTTTCTTTTGCTTATTTTGATCGTCACCATGGGTAACCACTCTCCAGAAAATGGCTAAAACTCCGGGCTTGATGTTCTCATACACTGTCCGTAGCTATGTCTACAAAGGTAATTCAATATAATTCCTAAAAAGCCCACAAAATCAATTAAGATATTATCTATGTTATTGTGAGCCAGGACAGGTGACGATATATATAGAGCAAACACAGTCTGCACAGAGAGGAAATGGAGGTTGATGGGTGAGTCTGATAATTCCAGACTTTCACCCGGAGACCGTTGTTCATGTCCTGATTGAAAATAGGAGTCATTATAACTTATTTGTCTTACGTATTTAAGTAAAGCCAATTCCATAGTTATTTTAACAGACAGTTGTCTTATTTGTCTTGTTACTTCCATACTTGAGTAAAGACACTTTCGTTATTATTTTAACAAAACCTTGACTTATTTGTCACGTAACTTCCATACTTAAATAACGCCACTTCTGCAGTTATTTTAACCAAAACTTAAACTCAACCAGGTAGTTTTGTTGCCTAAACACTGTATGAGCATGAACAGGTGACGTGACTGCTTGTGTTGCTAGACATTCACAGGAAAACGCATGAGAAAAAGCAAATAACATTTTGCAAGTTATCACATGAACCGTTGCATGAGCATATGTTTCTACAAGCTACAACTGCAACTAACAAAACTAAACAACTGACGGGGGGGCAGGCATGCATACCTCTCAAACAGCCATTTCGGGTCGACCAGGACGTTAACATCTTCAATGCGGCGGCTGTTGGCAAAGTGGAGGCGCTTTGGCAGGTTGGCCTTCAGGTACGGCTTGATCTTTTGGTCTGGCTTCTTACACTGAAATTACCAGAAACAGAAAAAATGTATTTCAAATAGAGAAAAAAAATATATTTTAAGAAAGAAAATGTAGTCCTAGATAAATGCGGGTTTTACTGGCACACAGGTTATTGTTTCAATAGGAATGATCTCATGTGTGAGAACATTGAGCACTTACAGTCATGTTGGCAACAAGTTCAGCTGAGTCCACTGTAGAAAAGAGTCAAAAAGAATGAAGTCAACATTTCTGTCATTACATCAAACACAAAGCCCAATAAATAACATTTATCCAATTTAATGTTAAACCAAAGCCAAAACTTAAAAGCTTAAAGTTTAACTTGAACAGATATCTTAACAGTGTTGATACACACGTATGATTTAGAATCAACTCTTCAGTTCAATTATTATTTAGGATGAAAAAATGTACTAATGGAAATTTTGAAGAAATCTTGATGCTCGATGGTGTATGTGATAACATGAAATGCTGATGCTTTTGTGCAGATCAAACGAGACATACGGAAACACTTTGCACACTGCTATCTGCAAATATAATCTAAAGGTTCTTTTAAATGCTGATGTTTTCAGCATAGCGTCACGAATTGTGATTATTTGATTACAAACATACAGTGTAGAAGAACATCACCACTTCAACATTTAAACTTATTTCTTATGCAGTCGTCTCAGCTTGTTGTTGTTAACTGTTCTCTTTGTCACAGGTTGGGAATTTTGTTGTGGTTGTAAGCATTAAAGCTTTGTCTCATATCGCCAAGTCTTCTGGGCCGTCAGCTATCATGTTTCTGCTTGTTGCGAGGCACCACAAATTCCCAGTAAACAAAAAAAACAACATTCAGAAGCTGTTTTGATTCCATCAGTGTTTCTTGGCTCATAAAGCAGTGTAAGAGTGGGCAGCCTCAGTATTTTTACTTACACACTGCGTTGTTTTTGGCCCTGATGCGTCCGAACGGCCCCTCAGTGACCCAGTAGTTTCTGATGTCGCCCACCAGGTCCTGCAGCACCTCCTTCCTGTCGCAGCTCGTGGCCTCCATACCTGCAACGGCAATAAGTGGCTGTATAATAATCCCTCTTATATTATTCTCCATAATCAACTGCATTCGACAGGAAGTTCACACGTCCTTTATACTACAGGTGTTCATATTGATTCATATCCAGGAAGCTGATGGTTTCATTACACTGTGGAAATGACTTTGAAGAGACATGTAGCTCTGCACTAGAGAGCAGGGATTGCTAAAACCAGTGTGAATTAAATATCAGACATATCAGCTGTTAATAACAAATTTTAAACTTGAAACTATGAGTTCTCCAATGGTTAATCTTGTTGATGTGACATTCCCGACAAACATGTTTGAAAATTAGATGCTTAGTAATATCGGGAAGTAATAAAGAATCCCAATAATCCCATGGTGACCTATGTGGAATTTTTCAGAATTTATACTACGTCAGTTGCTTTGAACGTCCTGCAATGACGGGGGTGGGTTTGCATACTTTACATTACAGTCATTTAGCAGACGCTTTTCTCCAAAGCGACTTACAGTCAGTAGTATGTTACATATCATTCACCCATTCACACACTGATGACAGGCTACCATCAAGGTGCCACCATCAGACTCTAACTAACATTCATCATCCAGTCCACACCGATGGCCTTCAGGAGCAACTTGGGGTTAAGTGTCTTGCCCAAGGACACATCGACTGCCGAAGCCGGGTATCGAACCACCGACCCTCTGATTGGAGAACTACCTTGCTCTCCACTACGCCACAGCCGCCCGCATAGTAGTAACATAAGCCCTGTTTATCTCATACAGACGCTAAAGTGAGTATCAGACAATGAGGGGGGGGTGTCGGTATTTGATGCGTGGGAATGAAACCGGGCTGGAAAGCTTTTTTTTTCTCTGACAAGATTAATATAAAGGCTGTCCATTTTTCCTAATGTTAAGCATGTTTCAAGTCTCTGCAAGTTTGTTTTCAGAGCAGCTCAGAACTTAAATGAATAACAGTAGTATACACAATGTATTCATCTTTTTATCCTGAGTACATCAAAACTCCATCAACGCTCGTATGACTTGTATGAACTTGTATGTGGAGCCAACCCATTTTGGATTGTGCTCTCCATCAGGGTCAAAACAAAGAATTATATAGATATTGAAAAAGAAACCCACATAAAACAGATGAATTGATGTGATACATTACTTTTTTTTTTAAAATAATGCAGTTAACAAAGAGAAAATAATTCCTCTATATTGTGTGAGTGTTACCATGATCGGCCACGACGATGATGTTGAGACAGCGGTGGAGGCCGATCTGCTTCAGGCCGTTCATGAGCTGACCAACGATCTTATCCACACCCTGGAGGGCTTCAATCAGCTGAAACAAACACAGCCTGCTAAATATCTCTATATGATGTCAAGACATACAGGAATAGATATGAAAATCATTATTCTAATCTTTTTGATGACACACTGCAATAATCGTAAGCAAAAACTGTATTAAACGGTTAACGTTGTAATGTGTGGTTAATATTGTAAAAAAGTCTGTGTTGACATTGTAATGCGCATTTCACGTTGTGAAACTCTCTGTTTAAATGGTCGTAGTTAACGTTGTGACACATTGGTTACGTTGTAATGTTGGAGCAAGCGGTGGTTAATATTGTAAAAAAGTCTGTGTTGACATTGTAACGCGCATTTCACGTTGTGAAAAGCTGTAACAAGTGGTTACAGAGGGGAAACGTTTAGTCCGTCATTAAAGTTTTCGAAACAGTTCAGATTTTTTGTTCCTGCAAGCGTAATATGAGGCTGATATGACACCCACCAGCCTGGGCCACCCCAGGTAAATTTAAGAGATAAATCCACCAGCTCCATCTAAGTAACTTGCATATTAGATCCAATCACAGTGCGGACTAAATTAAGACAACGGGAACGCTTATTAATACCAAGAGTAAATGCAGGGGCCCCTGATCTGATCTCATTGTACAGACAACTACAAGCAAACTCATTGTTTCTTTTGCTCTTGAAATGATCTTATTCAGTGGGTCAGGTGAACTTACCCCTCCACTCACGGGACCGTAACTGTGTCCAGATTTATCAGGCTCCTCCAGGTACAACGTGTAGAAATCTGGTCTGGAGGAAAAAGGTCACTTTTTATTAGTTAAATCTTCACCAACACCACCAGAAAAACATTCATGGCATTTGCTGAATGGAAGTAACCTGATTCCAGCACTTTATTGAAATCAGCAACAACTAACCTTTCATTATCTGGCAGCTGGAGCCACTTTAGCACAGTGAACACTCTTTCTTCAAAAGGCACTTTACTAAAAATAACAAAAGAGTAAGAGAGAGAGAGAGAGAGAGAGAGAGAGAGATTCTTTAAAAGGCAATGTAGCAGAAACAGTGACATCAGATTATCACTTTGTTTTGGATTTGGTATGTTAAAGCCTCCACTAAGTCGAAGGCCAAACCACAATGTTTGAACTAAACGTACACTCTGAGAAATAATGGTGTAGCACTTTTGGTTCCATGTAAAGCCTTTCATAAAGGTTGCACCTGGAACCACTGAGGAGAGTTCTACCAAGAACTCAACATAAATGGTTGTACCTAGAACAATCTGTGAAAGGTTACACCAAGGACACCCTATGAGAGGTTCTGTAAGAACCCCCTGGTTGGCTCTTGTTAACATCCTTAGAAGGTGGAAAGGTTCTTGATAGAACCTATGGAGAGTGCTCTGGGTGGAATCATTACATCATAGAAGGGTTCTCTCTAGAACCAAAGTCCTACCCAGAAGAATTTGATTCTGAATATCTGATTTTGAATAAAGGGATTTTCAAAGGGTACTTGTAAGACTAAGGGGTTCCAGGAATGACAAATCTTTTTCACAATCAGTTTTGGGACTTGGATGAAAATAGTTCTTAATGGATCCCTTAGACTCACAAACAACCCTTGAAAAACCTTTACTTTTTCAGAAGAATATTATTCTGGCTAGAACCCCAGATTCTCAAGAAGAACCCTCTTGTAAACCTTATTTCTAAATGGGTAGTTTTGTTGCTTTGATGTTTTGTTTTGCAACAATTTAAAATGTGAACCTTGTAGTATGGGAACTTTATTTTGTAGAGAAACATGATTGGAGACCAGAACGAACATAAATTTAAAAAGTTCCTGTGATCTTTTTCCTGGTAATGACAGACTCTTCTTATTTTGGTTTGATTCCAATATAGCAGAGCTAAAGTGTTTTTATTCCAAACAAATTATTCCAGTCTAAGAGACTTTCCAGGTTCCTCTTTGCATTTTTTAAGTGAATAAACTTGCTCTCGTGTGGATGAATGAACACAAGTAAAGGAGTAAATAAACTCCAGGATGTGAATGCAATGAAAATGGCTGTTGACTGTAATCTAAGCGGTTGATAAACATGCCTTAATCGGGCGATACTATTTGCAAGAAGATGTGTCAACAATGTGATGATTTAGGCCTTCACTGGTAAAGGTTAAGAACATCTGTACTGCCAACGAAACCAACGCCTCCCATCCCCCGCAGCTATAAAAACACTCTCCCACGACTGTGTTGCAAAATCAGCACTTTATCAGCCGAGATCCTTTCACGGCAGCTTTATTGCTTATAATCGCTTTGATAGGGCTTCGTGTAAAACGACCATTCACCGGCCTGTATCAATGCATTGCACTTTTATTTTTATTGCTTCAGAGATCTCAATATGACACTCAGATCAAAGATTAAACCAATAGATAAAATGTTACCTGAGGTGAAATACAGGTGAACATTGACGGTGAGGATTTGCCCTGAGTGATTACATTACAGCCTGTTTTGCGGCTGCAGCGCTCTCCTTCAATACTGGACTAGTTTTGAATATGGTTATCCCTATCTATCTTTATTTTGTTGTATAGTATGTGTATTTATTGTCTGTGTCTGTGTAGTTGAGCTGCTGCAACACTTGAATTTCCCCCATGGGGATCAATAAAGGAATATAATAATATCAGTTACAGAGACAGTTCTAGAGAAAGTTGACTCCTAAAGGAGCAGACGTTTGCAGCCTAGCTCAGCTGTGGTTTTACTTGGCAGCTGAATATGTGCATGATTAGTGCTGATTTAGTGCTGCATAAGTAAACATACCTTATGTTTTATGTTATGAGCAGATGACTAACGTTAGCATGGTGCGGGCTTCTAACTAACCGAAAATGCTGTATATTTCTCAGATATTGAATAAAAGTACCGTTTAATATCCAAAAGGTTCTGTTTTATCGTCATCATACTTTACGGGACATTACACTGACTGTTCTTTGGTAATGGTGCACAACCAGTAACTTTGGACAGCAGGTAATCACCCAGTAAGTGTGATAGTTAAGCCAGACGTACCCGTTGTAAGGTTTGTAGATGTCGGGAAAGCTTCCGTTGACTTTGACGTCTGATCCTGGCCAGAAGAAAGTCCCAGACTTCAGACCTTGGTGCTTCGCTGTGTGCCAGATCTACAAAGACAAACAACCTTCTACAAAATCTGATCAGGAATTATAAATGTCTTGCTGCTCCGTTAAACCAAATTACATTTTATTACATTTAATTATGTGATTTTTCCTCAGAAATCCTGTGTGATTTGATAAAATCGTGATTCACAAGCTCAGTCTATTCCAGATTAATCTGCTGTTTTGTACTATATCTACTTCTTCGACTGAATGACACTTTAGTTCAAATGAAACCCTCTGAATACGTCAGCACAGTTTGCATCCAAAGTTCATGCGGTCTCAATGAATCAAACATAACCAGACTCACAGGCTGTCCCAGGTACCAGTCGGGGTTGTCTTTCTGTGGACTGGACAGACTGAAGGAGGCGTTAAACACCGGGTCGAACATAGTGTTGTCTATCAAACCGTTGGACTCTGGATAGAGACCCTGAGAGGAGAGGAGAGGAGACGAGATGAGAGAAGATAGAAGATGAGAGGAGAGAGAAAAGGAGAAGAGATGAAATGAGTGAGAAGAAGAGGAGATCAAAAGTTGAGAGAAGAAGAGAGGAAAAGTATGTGTGACAGTTATTTGGATATGAACCAGTGTTTCTATGAAATTCATCTGTAAAAGAGCAGCTTTGATATGAGTCACGATTGATTTTTAATCGTGGTGAAGTCACAATTATCGAGTTATGAGTGAAAAGTGTCTGCATGCAGAACTACCAGCAATAAAACTTATGAGTGTAATTGAATATTAGAACCAGTGTGAGTCACCGGAAGTCGGCGTTATTGAAAGCTATATCTAACTGTTCTCCTGAAGTTCACTTGAATTCCAAACAGCAGGTTGTGACTGGCTCGTTTCACCAACACAATGACGAAACCGGGCTAATGGGTCCATGTTTACTGGCTGAACTTGTTAGCATGCTAACATTCGCTTATTAGCACTGATTATTGGGCCATAGTTATAGAGAATTGTTTCCCTCCGGATGCAGCTGTGGTTTATGGCTTCTTTTGGTTGTCATGTTTTTCTTTTGTTCCAAAGGGGCGGAAACAAAACATTATTGGACCAATTAAACATTCATGTATATCTCTTCCAATTTTCATAGTAATCCTCCTATGGGGATTGAATAGTTTTTGGAGGCAGCCTCAAGTGGCCATTTGATGAACTGCAGTTAGCTTCAATTTTTCAGCACAAGAGGTAGCCGCTTGATCAACACAGGACTCTAACCCAGGAGACCAACCAGCAACTTAAATGATGCAACAATCGTACTTATTTTACACCAAAACTAGAGGTTTTACAAAACCTGACCAAGTAGTTTTGTTGTTGGATTTTTTTTCTTTAAAACTGCAACCGTAATCTGGGAGAACATTATTCCTTTCCCTCGAAACATAATTGAGAATGCAGTTTAGTTTTCGGAGACAGGGGTGGTTTTTGCACAAGCATACATGTGAAATCAGCATTCAACCGTATCTATGTATGTTTCTGCATGCAAGTGCCTCGTGTCTTTACCGTGACTATGGTGTAGTGATTGGGGAAAGTCTTGCTGGGGAACGCTGCCTGCATGTACGGGGCCGACGTTCCACACTTCTCTGTAACGTGAAGAACAAAAGACAAAACACATTAGCTGCTCCGTGAGTGACATGTTGAACTTGTTTGCTGTGCCGGAGAAAATGCAATCCGCTGGAGACCTCTTCCATAATGAGGGCGTGTGCGTCATTGTCCGTACATGGGGGATTAATTCATTTTCGGGGACATGACTGGATGTAAGAGCTGGATGAGTCATGAGTAACGCCTTTTAAATAAAAAACAATTCATGACAGAATGCAGTGAAAAGGTTGCAGTAGTTTTGTGTTTGACAGCCAACTCTCACATTTCTTTCAGAAGTTTCAAAGGCAGCTAGACTTGTTTTGTCTTGAATAAGTTTTGTTCTCTCATTCAAGAGGCTTCATTAGTTCATGATTCAGAGAATTCACCAGCAGTGCGACATCTTCAAGTGTTTGTTTAAAACTAAACAAAAATGCCAACAGTCATCGGAAAGCCCAAAGATGGCCAATCAGTTCTGGAAACACCATGAAGAAATACATTGATAAAGGATTACTAAAATGTACGGAATCCAATGGCTCCTTGTAAGGATGCAAATCTAACAAAATATATATCATTTGAGAATGCTCAAAACTGGCCCACATACAACGGATTTAGAAGAGGAAAACAAATTCACTGCTATTCTCTGTCCTTAATGAATGCTCTTAAGTTCTAGAGGTCTATGTGCATAAGAGAAACTAGTGTCTGAGGTTTCTGTAAGACATCTCTCTTTGCCCTCATGACATACATATATAAAAGGCCCTTACTGTCTTTCAGAAGCTCAGTTTTAGACTCCAAGGCCAAAAGGCTCCAAGATTAGTCAAGGGAAAAGCTGGCGTGGTCAAAGCGGTCCTTTGACATATAACCTCAAAATATGTGAATGTAAACAGATTTGATCTGTTTACATCCCCCCCCCGGTCAGAATCATATGCAGTTCTGGGGGAAAACCAAGCAGTTGTTTGCATGCAGTATAAATGTGTTATTTTCTCCTATTCTAAATAGCAATTCGTTTTTTGATGCTTTTAGACACTTTAGGTCTTAAAAATCTATATTTGAGTGTATATTATGCGGCAAAATCAAATTGTTTATAGGATACAAACCTTCTTTCCTTCATTTTCTTGTACTCCCTCTGGAGTTTTGGGGAATAATGCCATGAATGGCGGATTGAGCATAAACACCTTTGTGCATTAACATGGTATTTTGGAGTGATTTTTGATCATTTTCATAAATTCTCAAGGGGTCAAAAATGGTTAAACTTCTTAAGATCTGAAAAAAAATAGTATTAGACACAAGACATTGTTGAAAGGGTTGACACTGACTCAGTTTGTCCAGAACTGGGATGAGAGCGCTCCACGTCTGCAGGTACTCGGCTCGCAGTCCATCCAGAGAGACCAGGAGCAGAGGCTGGTCCTTAAAGCTGTGAGGGGCAGAAGAAATCCACCAGAGAAGAGAAGACTAGAATAACTACAGACATATACAGTGATGATATGCAGAGCACAGTTGAAAGTGGCACCATTCATCATCAGAGAGGTTTAATCAGTTGCACAAGTGTTGAAGTAAATACTGTAAATGTCAAGAAGACATTTCTGTTAAAAAAGAAAAGCTATAACAAGACCTTTGATTTGGAGACAGATATTCTAGTTAACTTGAATCTGTGTTTAATGAACAGCTGATAATTTAAGGCAGAAAACAGCTAAATGTGCAAATGTAGGTCTCTGCAATCAATGAACAGTATTAAATCTAATTAACAAAGGACTAATGATAACTTGAATCTGCTCCCAACAGCTTAATGATCGTGTTGCATCTCTCACATTATCTAATGGTAACTTTTAGTGAATTTAGGATAATTCTAAAGACACAAATAGACAAAGTAGTAAAAAAAAACATCTAAATGTGTATTTCCGTTGTTTTCTTTCCTCTAGTCTGAAAGAACACATGTTGTGAAACCATATTAGATCAAAATCTGAACATTGAGCAAAGCATGACAAACGATGTTGTTGCCTTCAGTGTCTTGCTTAAAGAGTTTTCTTACCCTGCTGGACATGTGGGGGTGGACAGATCTTCACACTGGTCCTCCACCCACTCCTTCTCTCCTACAGCAGGGTTGCCAAAAATACAGAATTAATTAATGCAGTTAATAGTATTTACTATTACTCACAGAAGCTAACCATTTAATTAAAGTAGCACCTGTTGGTTAACTTTACCACTGACAGTTAAACATTTCTAAACACATGATGTCTCTTTCATTTTTGACGTCTCATGGAAATCAGCCAGGAGGGCTCAAACAGGATGTGGACCATATGTTTATGTACAGTATAATCAAAATACTATGCTACAAAACAGCATCACATTTCCTGTTTCAATTTTCTTTTAGAGCTTTGAAGGTACATATGAATCAGGCTGTACATGTACCAATGAAACCATCTCTTACTGAGCCCCATCCTGCTTTAAAGATCTTACTAACGTATAAACTGGGGGTTATAATCACAAGAGGCTCTTAGATGCTGAAAGGAACTATACAAACAAAGTCTTAAAGGCCTGAATCAGCGCTGAAATCAAACAAAATACCCATAAGGTGTCTCTTCTAGCGACCATTTTTAAATCAGATCTATTCCACACTAAATAAAAAGTCAAAAGCATTTAAAAGTTCACCTACGTAAAACTACGTTACAACCCACATACACAAAAACTTCAACGTTATTTAAAGTGTCCTGTAGGAACCAAGTACTTTAGTTTCCTAAACATAACCAAGTACTTTAGTTGTGTTTTTGCTTCATTTCAATGTCATAGTAATTTAAGCCAAATCCTGATGTTGTTACTTAACCTATACCTAAGTCATTTTGTAAAAAAAATTGGGGGGATTTGAATATTCAGTGTTCCAATTAGAAAATACATTTCCTTCAAAACGTAACTGAGAGTGCAGTTATGTTGTGAGGAAGCAACATTTTGTAGGAGATCGGGTTGCTTAACTTTATCTATCAACTGCTCTTTCTATTTCGTTTAAAAAAAACAGGGAAACTGCTGTTTGTGTAGCTTGTGAACCAGGTTGCCTTCACATAACAAAATACTTTAGTTGCCTTAACATAACCAAGTACTTTAGTTGCGTGAACATAACTAAGCAATTGGTTGCATTTTGGTTTTCTTTCAGTTTCTTAGTAATTTTAAGCCAAACCAAGATATTTTTTACTAAACCCAATAAAGTAGTTTTGAAAAGTTTCTTATTTATATATAAATATATATATATATATATATATATATATATATATATATATATATATATATATATATATATATATATATATATATCTGACAGGGTTGCATATCTGTATCCGTCATCTACTCGTCCTCTTTCATGGCCTCTCCCGTCCTCTGTTCCCGTTCTCACCGTGGCAGACATGTTTGTAGTTCGTGCAGCAGTCTCCTGTAGACAGGCAGTCATCGGAGCAGTGGCATCTGCTCTGCGTCAGCCTCTTCTCTCCACAGCGAAGCCTCGTGCACTCCCACTGCTGGGCTGAAGGGAACAATCATGGAGTCAAAACTTTTGGTTTTCATTGTCACAGAAATGTAAAGTTCAAGATCAAAGACGACGTCTCACTGGGGACGGTGCAGATGTCGTGGTAGTCGTGGCAGCAGGTGTTGCTGGCGTTGCAGTTCTTGTCACATCTGCAGCCGGGGATGTCGCCGTCATAGGGCTCGTAGCACCGATTCTTGCAGGACGTGTGGGGGACGACTGGTACGGGAAGACATGACAAAAAGCTTTTTTATATTTTATCTGTGTTTCTGGCAGCTCAGCCAGGTTTGAATGATGCAGATGCAACTTAACAAAAAGTAGTCAAAAAGTGAAATTTGCTCAGAGGAGTTTTCAAAGTGTGGAATGTTGTTTTCAGATCTTTTCAGTATCATGACTTGGCAGTAAAGCCTTGAAATACTTGCATCTTTAAATGTAGGGTTCAGTTCAGCAGCTCATTGAGGAATAACACATGTACTTAAAGTTTCTTTCCTCCATGTCTGGATTCACCTTTTACACTATTGTTCAGTTATCAGCTTTATTTACACAGTGAACAGTTGGGGGGGCTAACGGTTAACATTCACAGAGAATGCAAAGTAACTAAGATATCAATTCATGGACATGATTATTCTGTACATTCAGACCTAACTTGTTAAATCTGACAGTTTTTTTCAACACTAACTAACTGGTAGTTGCGACACAATAACAACAACCTGTAACTCTGAACCAACCCCCTGAACACATTCTGCTAAAATGTCTTTTTTATGCTTTACACTTGCTTGCAGTTCCAAACCTCACTTTTTGTCCTTGAGCGAGACACCTAACCCCAAGTTGCTCCCCGGGCGCTTCATTGCAGCCCACTGCTCCTCCACGATGGGTTAAATGCAGAGAAATAATTTCCCCATTGTGGGACTAATAAATGCTTAATTATTATTATTATTATTATTAGCTCCTCTGTTTTAAAACCAATGCATGCCAACATAGGAGAGAGAGGCAGAGCATGAGTGAGGAGCAGGAGGTGGAGGAGGAAGAGCAAGACCTTAATATTACAGTATTTCTTTTGTGTTTTTATATTTGAGTATAAAAACATAATTCAAAAATGTACAGTAGTAAAGGTATCACTGAACATACTGGTTAAGTTGAAACATTTTGATTATAGAGTTCATATGTTATAAAAAAGTGTGACATAAAGTGATAGAATAATGTATGAAACATAAATAAATGAGCTAATCATGCAGTGGAGACAGTGGAATGTCCCTTCCTCTCCTGTGACCTTTTTCTTAATTGTGGGATTTTCCATCACAGGTAACTCGTGTTTTGATCTCATAACCTTTCAGATCTCATAACCTTTCAGATCTCATAACCTTTCAGATCTCATAACCTTTCAGATCTCATAACCTTTCAGATCTCATAAAAGAGATATATCACAACTTTCCCATGAAACATTAGACATGTGTTATCATGATTTGATAACATCTTTCTCAAAATCTCAGATTTATTCTGCTGATTTCGTGATTCAAATCTTTTAAACAACTTTGTTCTCCAAAAATTATAACTTTTTTTAAAACTGGGAATATCATGATCTATTAATATTTTTTCTAGATATTCAATACAATTCTAATAATAGCTTTTTCTAGAAATTTCTAAAATTGCAACTTGAATCTTGTAATTTTCTGACTTCTTTTGTCATTTCTTTTTTTTAAACTGATGACTTGTATAAAAACTGTAAAGTAGAGACTTTTTCATTTCCTCTCGGTTTTGCACAGTCTTTGTGTTTTTCTTGTGATGGATTAACATCTCAACATCACATGAGGACTTATCACAAGAGGAACGCTGATCATGTGATGTCACATGAGATTCTCATGCGATGTGTGAATCACCTGCTTAGTTAAAACTGAAATATTCTGAGAGGTTTAAACATTAGTCAGGATGACACAGCAGATCCTGTACCCTTTGACTTACTACTACAAGACGATACATGTAAAGAAGTAGCAACATGTGGGTGTGACAAAACTTGAAGGACAACTGTGATGAAACAGGTTTGTAAAATAAAACCCATGGAAGAAGTTGATCATATATAAAGTCAATAAAATCTATGGACAACTTGGACATTCTCATAAACTCCATTGTAAGCTAGACTGTGAAAATCTGTCTTTATTGTTGAATATTTTTAACAATAAATAATAATTTATGAGGATAAAGGGGCATCATAGTAATTTCATTTTTTATCAATTCTGTTTTAATATCCTATGCATTTATTTAAAAGGTGTGTGTTAACATTCTCTAAGACACCGTTCATCATATTTGCACACGCATGGTCTACATTTATTCGGGATTTACGAATAAAATTCAAGTATTGATGAATCCCCGATTTGTGTTTTAAGCGTTTGTATGCAGTTCAAACACAGTGTGGGTATGCATAGATTGTGACTGAGGCCCAATGACTGCTGGACTGTTAATACATCTGTTACTGGAATTAGAAAACATAACTGTCGATATATCCATACATATATATATTTGTATATGTTATTCCCAGCTCTGTCTCCTGAAAATGACCTTTCATATAGCAAAACTATATTGTGAATTATGTTTCAAGGGAAATGTTTTCAGTCGTGGATAAAGTTTGCTTTTGACGTATCACAAATAGGTTTTTAATAAATCCGTGGAAGTCCACATAGGAAAAAAACACATGGCTTTGAACGCTGTCATGTCCTGTCAATCAAATACTTGTTGCTTAGTTGCTTCTTTGTTTTGTTTTGTTTGTCAATAAAGTTAACAAACCTAGCTTAACCTAGTTAAAAATTGTGACTGCACCTGTGACATAGGACAAAGACACATACCTGTTTCCAAGCATGGAAAACCTAAGTCAGGTATGACTCAGCTCATTTATACGTGTGTATTATTGGCCGAGGAGGAAGAGGTTGAGGTTTATCATGAATAAGGTATTTAAACAACAGAACCATCTTGCCGCCTGCTTAGTCATTCACACAAATGCAGAGCCAAGTAACACTCGAATGAGTCAGCGAAACAATGGACAGAGCTGAGGATATAAAACGCATTCTTCCCCTCTCTCATGCACGGCTGATTATTGAGCAGGTCATTCCTCTCTCGAATGACTCAGCTCCAAAAAATGAAATGTCGGCCAAACGTGACGGGGTTAGAAGAGAGGGGTTTTTTTTTCTCGTGATAGAATCGTGCAAGTTTTGTAATCATCAAAGAAGTAGGATGTGGCTCTTCATTGACATTTAGTGGCAGCTTCAGGAAACTAAAGAATTGTCTCAATTGTTTTTTTTTAGCAACTACAACACTAAGATCAAGTCTTTCTAACTCCAAATGGGTCAAGTACAGCAGCTTGGTCAGTGCCCCTTGGCGTCTCGTTGGAAAGCTTTGTGCGTTACATGAAGACACTATGAGACGCATCAGGCTTTCAACTAAAACCAATGTAAACCCATTATTAGATACTCGGGGCAACCTGCATAGTTTAAATAGCGAGAAAGTCCACATAGGGAGGCTGTCGTTTGTGTGCCCTGTGAAACTAAAATGAATTTTTCTGTAGTTTTTTTACTGTAATTTCCAGACCTGAGTAACGCCAGTTCAGAAACAAACTATTTTAACCCAAACCACGATCTTTTCCTAAACCTAACCAAGTAAAATTAAAACACAAAGTAAATCTACGATGGAAGTTTGTCTTGAAAATCCGCTGTATGAATGTAACTAGCCAGGCTGGTCTCAACGAGCATTCGTAGCAATACTTACAAAGAATAATGCGCCTTAACTCCCTCAAAATGTTTTTGTACTTTATCAAAGTAATCACGAACGAGGAAGTATAAAGACCACAAAAGCCAACAGGGACCTGTTCTGGGCTTACCCTCTAAGGCAGGGGTCTTCAACGTTTTTCAGGCCAAGGACCCCCAAACTGATAGAGAGATGGAGCAGGGACCCCCTACTATATATATTGTATAAAATTGTGTTTTATATTAAACTGGGCCTACCGCCATGTATAAACATACCTTGTTATTGCACAAGGATTAGTGGGTGAAGTAAATGTCATTGTTTTTTCCTTTTTTCTTCTTTTCAAATAACATTGCAGCGTGCGTCCTCCTCTTTGTGTGCAGGAGGCTTGGAGGGACAGGTCCCGGCTAGTCTCACCGTGAGTGAACCGGTGCCCAGCTTGAGAGAGCTCCTTCATCATTTATCATCATGACCCAGATAACAGGGCCTGAACGTGACACGGTTGAGTAACGTATGAAAGGCAGTAATAAGGGAGATACTTGGTACCGTGGAATATGAGTCAGAGCGAGGAGATGCCACGTGGAGAACTGCTTTTCAGGTGAAAATGTTTGTCAAGTTTGAAACATATGTGTGTGTGACAGCACCTTTGTTTCGACATTTCTGCAAGTCCAGTCCAAGACCAAGTCCAAGTCCGAGGATTAGGGTTACAATCGATACAGCCAAGACACCCACCTGTGACACACAAAAGAAATGTCCTAGTAGTGTGTATATTTCACCCCAAAAAATAAACTTTTTTCTTTTCCCTGCATAGATAATTACATGGTCTGTCAAAACTCTTGACGGGCGTCTTCGTGGCTAACACTATTTCCTTGTAACTGTTACTCGTAAAGGCAGCTCATTTCGGTGAGGCTGTATTGTAATCTGTACAGTACACCAGGAAAGCCAAATAAGGAAGAAATGAGTTGTCTGTTTGCAGGAGACGGCAATACAAACTGTCACTGGCTGGATGAGTAAGTGAGCAAAATAAATTGCAATGAATCATAGGAACAGAAAAAGCGCCTGTGTCATAGATTTACCCAAACAAGGTAGTTTTTGGAAGATCCTGCATTAAAGACATACTGCTTCATTGTGCCAGTATAAAATGTCCAAACAATTTTACATTAACGTGCTCCTTGATTTACAAGATATTTAAATTTGCTGGATTAGCCCAACATAGACTTCCTTGATGGTCATTTTATCCCCAGTTTCTTGATTGGTTTTTCCAGAAAACTGCACAATATATTGTTTATCCATACTGCAACATCTAATTACATTTAACATGACAGAGGATTTATAGTTATTGCCCACTCTTACCGTAAAGATCTTATAATATTTCAAATGAAAAATTAAACATAAACATAAACAACCAGTATTTATTCTAGTCCTTGTGTGCTACATAACTGTATAATACTGTAAGAGAGACACAAATAGAGTGACTAATAATAATGGTACAGAATGCTGTACTTTGCTTTTGCTATCTTGTTATATTTAAGAGCATTCTCTACATTGGTGGAACCCATTTATATTAATATAACTTTCTTGCTCTCACCTCTGCTCTGAGACCTGGATCACACCAGAAAACACCACCACACCCGCAGCTCTGTCAGATGTGAACTCTTCTCTCACACTCCCAGAGCTGCGAGGCCAGGTGGTGGCACTGGCCTGCTAATTTCCCCAAAATGGAAATACTCTCTTGTCTCTGTTCCACAGTTCTCCCCGTCCTCTTTTGAATTTCATGCTGTTACTGTCACTTATCCAGTCAAGCTCACCATTGCTGTTGTGTATCGCCCACCAGGCCCTCTTGGTGAGTTCCTGGAGGAGCTTGACACACTAGTCTCGCACTTCCATGACGATGGCTCCGCGCTCATCGTGCTCGGCGACTTCAACATCCAGACTGTTAGAACCACTGCTTTCCTTCTTCTCCCCCCTTACTTCCTCCACCTACCCACATGGTTTCTACCCGTAGTCACCTCCGCTCCCTCTCCCCCGCTGATCTTTCCTCTTCCGTTACCTCTCCCTCCCTGACCCTGAATCCTTCACTCTCCTATCCCCCGATACTGCTACTGATCTTCTCCTCTCCACCCTTTCCTCCTCTTTGGACAACCTCTGTCCCTTCACCTCCAGGCCTGCACGGCCAACTCCTCCTGCCCCATGGCTGTCGGACTCAGTGCGTACTGATAGGCGGAGCCTAAGAGCGGCTGAACGTAAATGGAGAACAGGCAAACTCCCGGAGGACCTTCTTAACTTCCAATCTCTCCTTTCCACTTTTTCCTCCTCTCTAGCTACTGCTAAAGCGGCTTTTTTCCGCTCTAAAATCCTAACCTCTGCTTCCAATCCTAAAAAACTTTTAAACTTTCTCTTCACTCCTCCAACCCCCACCCCCCCCTACTTCCTCCCTTCTCCCTGATGATTTCGCCAACTCTTTGATAAGAAGGTAAACGATATCAGATCCTCCTTCTCTCAGCCCCCTCCCTGTCCACCCTCTCTCTACCCTCCCCAGCTCTTCCCCCTCAGCTCCCCCTTCCGTCTCCACACCCCATCTTACCCTATTTTGCTCCCCTCTCCCCTAACGAGGTCCTCGACCTTGTTACATCTAACCGCCCCACCACGTGCTCCCTTGACCCGATCCCCTCCCCTCTTCTTCAGTCTATTGCCACTGAACTCCTTCCTTTCCTCACCCACCTCATCAACACATCTCTCGTCTCGGGATGCTTTCCCTCGGCTTTCAAGACTGCCAGAGTCACCCCCCTTCTGAAAAAACCATCACTTGACCCCTCTGATGTCAAGAACTTCAGACCGGTTTCTCTTCTACCCTTTCTATCCAAAACACTTGAACGCGCTGTCTCTAAACAACTGTCTTCCTACCTCCACCAGAACAACCTCTTGGACCCCCACCAGTCCGGGTTCAAGGTGGGTCACTCGTCAGAGACGGCCCTCCTTGCGGTGACAGAGTCGCTTCACGCCGTGAGAGCGAACTCTCTCTCCTCTGTCCTGATTCTCCTGGACCTGTCAGCGGCGTTTGACACGGTGAACCACCAGATCCTCCTCTCCACCCTCGAGGGGATGGGCGTCTCAGGCTCTGCACTCTCCCTGTTTGCATCCTACCTGACAGGCCGATCCTACCAGGTGACATGGAGAGGGGCCGTGTCGGAACCACGCATGCTGACTACGGGGGTTCCACAAGGTTCAGTTCTGGGCCCCCTTCTCTTCTCGCTCTACACAACATCTCTGGGTTCTGTTATTCGCTCGCATGACTTCTCTTACCATTGTTATGCCGATGACACCCAGCTGGTCTTGTCATTTCCTCCCGGTGACACCCAAGTAGAGGCACGCATTGCTACGTGCTTGGCTGACATCTCGAAGTGGATGGCGACACACCACCTGAAGCTCAACCTGGACAAAACCGAGCTACTGTTCCTCCCGGGGAAGGGCTGCCCGCACCGAGACCTGTCCATCACCATTGATGATGCCGTGGTGACGCCAACTCGGACTGTGAGGAATCTGGGTGTGACCCTGGACGACCAACTGTCGCTCTCAGTAAACATTGCATCGGTCACACGCTCCTGCAGATTCCTCCTCTACAACATCAGGAGGATTCTCCCCTTCCTCACTGACGAGACGGCACGGGTGCTCATCCAGGCTCTGGTCATCTCCCGCCTGGACTACTGCAACTCACTACTTGCCGGAGCCCCGGCGTCGGCCATCAGACCTCTGGAGCTTGTCCAGAAAGCTGCAGCACGTCTGGTGTTCAATCGCCCCAAGTTCTCCCACACAACTTCCCTTCTCCGTTCTCTCCAGTTCTATCCAGTTTAAGACTCTGGTGCTAGCCTACAGGGCAGTGAAAGGAACAGCTCCTTCCTATCTCCAGGCCTTGGTCAAGCCCTACACCCCCGCCCGACCACTTCGCTCTGCTGCCTCGGGGCGACTGGTTGCCCCGTCGCTCAGAGGTCCCTGCGGCCGATCCACCCGGTCACAGCTTTTTTCTGTCCTGACCCCTCAGTGGTGGAATGAACTCCCCACCGACGTCAGGACAGCAGAGTCGCTGCCCATCTTTAACCTCACCTCTTCATGAAGTACTACCCTGAGCCTTCCTCGTAGCACTTATTGTATTCGTATTAGTTTGTAGCACTTATTGTATTCGTATTAGTCTGTTGCAATTATTGTTTTCGTAGTATTTTGCCTCTGCACTATACTTTTGCTCTGGTTTATGCTTTGAGATGCTTGTTTAAGAAAGGAGATGCACTTATGACTTCTGGTGACTAGTAGTTCTCTTGAATACCTATGTTGAATACACTTCCTGTAAGTCGCTTTGGATAAAAGCGTCTGCTAAATGACTGTAATGTAATGTAATGTAATATCATATGATAGTGCTGATCCAATGTGAATCAAAGAGTGGTCTAATACAATCAATGTGCCAGAGTTTTGGGCTTCTTCCCATGATACATCTTTTTGCAGTATATTGTGTTTTCCAGTGAAAAACAAAGCAGCAAAACCTCCATATACAAGTAAAGATAAAAAAATATTCCTACCAAAGCACATCTTGGATTCCATTGAACTCCTAAGATTGTATTCACTGTGAAAAAACACCCAAATGTACGAAGAAGACTTCTGACCGTCTTTACCCATTAAACCATCAAATTTAGAACCCAACACGATACTCACAATAATCTTCTTTTTCCCCGGCTCCTTCATAATATTCATGGCTCCCATGAAGGTGGCAGTCACACAATCCCACAGCACACAGACGGACAGACAGACGACAGACAGACATAAAGAGGGGAACACATTTCACTACTTAGTCTCACAGCAGTGACCTCTGGACTATTGGTGTGAGCAACAGATAAGGAACTGATTACTCCGAACACGGAGATAAACTCACGTTTCTGTGTTTTCACGTCCGTCAAACAACAGATGACGATGCATTTGGGATTTTTTTACTTCAGAATCTCAGCTGTTCTCTATAGCTTTTGATTTCACTGCACTATAATACTTTTTATGTTGCAACCTTATGCTAAAATAATGAAGGTGAGATGAAAAGGTATTAAGTGTGGTTAATAATTAGCCAAGACCTTGAATACACTTAACAACCTGCCACCATATAGAGATACAAACTGCCAATGTAAGACAGTCTGGTTTTGATAATATCAATAAGAGGAGATAACTCAGCAACATTGGTTTATTTGATAGGTATAAAGATTAACTGCAGAATCTGTAGCTGATAATGGATTATTAATAATGCTGAGATGATGTGAAATGTTGACTGCCAGTAACTGTGAACTCGCTGTATCAAAGTAATCCACTTTGATACAGCGATCCACTTTGCTGTATCAAAGTAATCCACTTTGATACAGTTTTGGTACAATTTATTTCTGTCTTATCAGAAACTTTGAGCTTGGAACATCAGTATTAACTGGTATTGCTAATATGGCTAGCCTGGAGGCTGGAGCAAACCCAGTTACATTTTCCAGCTTGTTGTACTGGAACAAAGTCAACTCAGGTGTGACGTCATTCCTTCTCAACTCTTTAGAGACAATTGTCTAAACCTTAACTTACTGACAACTAAACAACCATACATTTTGAAGACATTACAAGTAAATAGGATAAAAACTAATAGATATCACCATGAAACTTCCCCGGTTCATTACTTACATTAAGACAATTATATTTTGTATTAAAGTTTTCTGAGATGTTATGTTTAACTATGCAGATGAGGCATTATCTAATAAAAACTTTATTCTACAGACACAAATAAGTAGTAAAATAAACCTCTAACAGTGTTTTGGATGTTTTTAGTCTGAAGAAGACCCATGTGTTTGCCTGCACGTCATGTCATGGAAAGAATTCCAGCTGTTTAAAACATGAGGTCATGTTGATAGATCACCTGATTGTGAAGCAGAAACACGTTATTGTGTATGGAAGCGGTGTAATGTAATCAGGTTACATTGAAACAAAAACAATACAGAGGGCTATTCTGGCTTTGGACCGTTGTTATGAGGAGACTGTGTTGAAACTTCAGATAACTTCCCACAAAGTCAAAAACTTGCATACAATGGGACTACAAGACCAGGCAGAGGTGGTATTGGTGAATGCTATAGGGCCGCCATCCATCCATACAAGCACCCCAAATACCTTTTTACTTTTTTAACTACTATTTCAATACATTTTTTCGAAATATTACAAAAAACACCCATAACATGTATTAATGGGAATTAGGGAAAGTTGTAAAATCTCTTCTAGTGGTTAGGGAACAACTTAAAACATATTTGTAAGAATTGCAGTTTTTATTTTCAAGTGTCATTTGCATAGCTTAATCTCAAAGACATAAAGCTAAGTAGTTTCCCTGTGAGTTTATGACCACAATGATTGGTGATGGAATTGGCTGTAAAGCAAATTCTGCTCACCAAATTGGTTAGAGCCAATTGTGGTAGGAAAGAAAAAGGATAACTTAATTCTGGATTTGGCATATTTTCTTGAAATAATATGACCACGTTATTGAATAGAAGGTTATTTCATTGACAGTGTGCAAAGAGAAAACTGAAAATGTTATATCAATGTGGCACCCAGAGTCATTTTCAATGGAAGACTAGACATTCAATCTAGCAGAAACCACAAAATGCAAGCATTGTAAGGAACCAAATGTGTCAGTGATGAGGTGGAGGCTTCATCACCTTACTTTTCTGGCGAGGCAAAGCTGCTCCTTCATAGTACTCTGTTGTTTTTTACAGAGTTGACATTGAGCAACCACAGAAACTCTGCAGATGTTGATGTTGAGGGGAAAAAAATCAGTTAATCAGCAGACAATCAGATCTCACTGCAGCTATAGTTTGGTTGTGGAAGCAGTAATTGCCAGTTCCAATCAAGATTTTCAAATTCTCTTTTATTTGAAAGACCACAGCAATAAACATGGCTTTTTCTACCGTTTGGCAAGCTCTCGAGTCATTTTATGATTATTTTCTCTGTTCTATTATTGATAACTTTGATAGATAGCTATGTTAACTCATCAGTTAAACATTACTAAAGTAAAGACTAAACATGAAAAAATACAGGTTCTGACTGCTTTTATCTGAGTTAAACATGGGAATGCAGGAAGTTGAAAAAGGAGATGAGGTGACAAACTGAAAATGAAACCAGTGTTGTTGGGCTTCTGATACAGCATTAAAGGAAACATATTTTCTTGTAAAGTGTCTTTGTGAAGACACTGTGCACCAACGATACTGCGGGACACAGCTGGATGGGTTGCCTAATATTAACATGAATGTCCAATATAATGTCCATTATTTTACTTCATTGCATACTTCTGCATTTGTTGGACATAACATGCCCAAAGTCGGGTATGTTACGGAGCAAAAGAGATGCTGGATGGTCATTTAAATAATGGACATGTTTCAAACCTGTCCAACGAACTGATGTTGTGAATCTCTCTATGGGGTTTGGCTGCATTTCCAAAACAAAGCTGCTGAGTAAAAAGTAAGAAAATAAGCCCCACGTTAAAAGAAAGGACATTTTTCCTTTAAGGTAGAATCAGTTTTGTCACCTCTCTTAAAAACAAGCACAACATCAATGATCTTATCACAGTAAACGGGGCCAGATCTGTTACACTGGATTAATACTGTAACACTTGGTGCTATAATTATTATGATGCTACGTAATAAATATGACAAATTGTATACAAATATACATTTAGATGATCAGCTGAGACAGAGGGAGAGAAAGAGAGATGAGAGGGAGGAGGATGTGAACACAAAGAGGAAATTGTCGTCGTTGGTGTGTTTGTTTGTGTTTTGTATGTACGGATATGTTTATTTTGCACCAGGGTTATATATTAACTGCCATTTTTCAGGGAAATTGTCATTGAACTTGTGTGTTGGCTTCCATTTGCACCATTTGTTTTAGCCACCACTGGAAAATGTTAGCAGGCCATGAAAATAGAAAGGATCTGTCCCAGCCCTCCATTCTTGAGAGTATTTTTTTTAACCATATTAATGTTTGTGTTAATGATGCAGTGATTGGTTGAGATCAGTCTGACTACATTCATTGCATTGTGAATTATCTTTCCAGGGAAACGTATTTTGGCATGGATCACGTATGGTTTGATGTATCACAAATAGGTTGCCATTGAGTCCTGAGACCGCTGTTTGTGTCCCTTGTTAACAAGTACATTTGATGCCTTAGTCGTGTAGTGTTTTAAATGTTTTCTTAATTTTGTCATTGTAAGCAAAACCATTATACTTTTGTTTTTTTACTAAACCTAAAGCAGTAGTTTTGCAGCAATTTCTTACCACGTGTTTAGAATGGTCTAAAACTGTGACCGTTTAGACAAAGGGTTGGGGCAATAGTTTATTTGTGTAATACGTTTGTATATTAACCATTTCTAATAATCAAGATATTAATAATTATAGAGGTTAAGCATATCAAAGGCTCAGGTCAGGTTTTATTTCTTATGTGTTTAATGCATCACACTTTAGTATCTTATTAAAGTCCTCTGGATACCTTCTGACCCTGGTGTACACACGTTGAGCCCTGTGTGTTTAAATGAGTTTATGCTACATGTTTATATGTATATTGCATGTTGTATGAAAGGAAACGTTTGGGTTTTTGGTTTAACATGTTTATCAATGAGCTTTAGAGGTGCTGGTAGGCAAATTTTGTTACTTTTGAATGGAACTAGCTGTTAGTTTGAGTACAGTTAGATAACATAAGAGGTCCTTACATGATAGTATAACTTTAACAAAAAAATAACTGATCAGCTGATACAAGTCATGCAAGTTTCAAGAGAATTTTATGAGTAAGAAAAGACACGTTCAAAAATGTTAAAAATTCTATAGCATGCAATGGATGGGAAGTTGGAATATAAATGGTCCTTCATGTGTGCATGATGATGTACTGTATAAACTGTATTAATGAAATGTGTAATGGCAGCTATCGAGAAAGTCCCCTACCTGCATCATTCTTGTGCTAGCTTATTCACTCTCAGATTTTTTGTGATGGTATTGAATATTCCTATTGAAATCCCTCAAACTACTACTTGCCAAACCATTCTTTTACTCTTTTAAATTTATTCAATTGTGGTCCCTTTTCCAAGCACTTCTCGGTCAGTTCCTCAGGAGTGGAACAACGAGGTGCTGGCTGTCCAGCGAGTATGCGGTGAAAATGCAGGACCTCTACAAAGGCCTACATCCTGTACGTGTGTTTCTGTCTCTCTGTGTTTCTAGTCGTCACTCTCAAAGGTCTGCAGGTAGGTTTTGAGGCTCAGCATGCTGGTTAAGGTAAGGTTGGTAGACCGGTAGAGGTCCAGGCCCGTCAGAATCTCCACGTCTCGGACTCGGGCGGTGTGGAGCTTCAGCAGGTCTTCGACCCACTGCGACTCATCTTCTCCACTCTGTAGAGACAAAGACGGAGTTTGTTATTCACTGTGGATACAGTCATCAACAATGCTCATTCAAAGCTCAGGTTTCATTTGTTGTTTGCAGCTTTAATGCAGCAATGAATGTAAACATGAGGAATGGAATGAATGGCTGAAAACAATGCATTCATGATTTCTTCTTATATCAAACTTTTAATCTATAAAATGTGGACAGATTTTTCACCCCGATCGCGTCGCAACTGTGCAAGATGCAGTCATGAAACTCTACAGGTGTGTAGTTTATATCAAAATGAAGGCTGAGTTAAAAGATAAGTGTGGTTTGAGCAAGGTCACCAGAAGTATGGGTGTCGGAAGTCACACAATAGTCTGTAGTTCAGTGTTTGTCTTTTATGTGTGATTGTATGCAGATGATAGTGTTTTATATTGCTGATTCAGTCCAATATGCAATCAACACATTATAACCCTACTTTAATGTTATTCTGAATTCCGAAAAAGTATTAATTGAAAGTTCAACAAGATAAGTTATAGATACAGAAATAGAAATCACATGAATAGCATTTCTCCACATTCTATGGGTGGAATCTTGGGAGGGTCAGAACCTTGAACACTGTTAACACTAGATATGTTGGCATCATAATTTACATAATTTACACAAGTATCATTTTGTATCTGCTGTTCTACTGCACCTACACTGTTAAACAAGACATTGCTGCAAAAGAGCATATGTGCACAGGCAACGCTTTAGTGCACAGGCAACTCTTTAGAAAATAAAGGTTAGATAAATAAATAAAAGAGAAAATCACATAAAATCCTCATATTTGAGTTTTGCATCTTTGCTTGATAAATGTCTTTGGCTTATTGATATAAGTAAAACAAAAATGAACTGATTGAGCTCTAATGAAGCAGCAGTCCTGCAGATGTATCTGTTAAACATGTTGCTGTGTTGACATGATGAGAGAAGTATGTGATCGTGATATTAACCTTTTATTGACAACAGGTTCTGTTAACTAAAAGGCAGCTGGTTTGTCTATTCGCAGAATGCAGGATTACACAACTACAGATGGTTCACACACTGTTTACATTCATTAAATGTTCAGGAATCAGCATCAGGCTGCATACTAGACTAGAGGTTTATACCTTGGGAAGCTGCTGCACACAGATATACTACGTAGGTAATGTAATCAACACTTTTGTTGATTAAATGTAGAAGATGTATTTACTTTTCTCAATCTCAAATCATTATAAACTGAATCTTTTTTTAACAGTTGTTTTATAATCAAAGCCATAGTTAATATTCTATGTCAATTGGAGCGTAAAAAGGAGAGGTAAAAGCACCGACCATGACACATTCAAAAGATTAAAACTATGAAGAGTATGAAACATGTGGTTACAGTCCAAGCGTGCACTGTTTACAGCCTGTCATTGATTTACAGAAACCCATTACACCCTGTAATGACAGTAAATCCTCTTGTGTAATTCTGTTTACTACCTTGGGACTTGTTTTACAAGGGAATGTAATTCAAGACTGGACAGAAAATATATTTCATTGTTGGTTCAGTTGTCTTGCCAAGATAATTTGAGTCCAAACTACAGAGCAATGGTCCCTTTCTATACATCTAAAAAATGTCCAACTTGTTCCCAGTATTTTGCTTGTCTTTTTTATCAGCAGAGTGCAGCTAAATCTGGACTTAAAGTTCTTAAAAGTGTATTCAATGCTGAAGTGCCTAAAGCCTGTATTCTCTCTAATGGCCAAATTGTATAGAAGTCTATGAGAAAATGACTCTACTTCTCTCTTGATTTATTCCCTCAGTAAACATTGTAAACATGAGTTTATGGTCTCAATCTCTAGTTTCAAGTCTTCTTCAATACAGCATGATGTTCATTTAGTAAATGATGCTCCATTTAGAGTCAAACAGACCATAAAGCAGGGGATGCTTTAGGGGCGGGGCTATGTTGTGATTGACTGGTTGCATTTTTCCCTAAAATCCCAACATGGGAAATATGATTTGTTTTATTTCTTCTTGATATTTGTTGGAAATTGAACACATCTTCACAAGCCTCTAATCTTCGGTAACCAAATCCAAGTCAAATGACGCAATATTCTGCATGATGCATATCTTTGACAACTTATAAATTACAGCTTCAAACGAGACAAATCCCATTACAACAAAGGCACGATCATGATCGGTCGATAAATCACCAGAACCTGGGCTTCTTGCTCTGATGACAGCGAGTACTTACTCATATAAATGATATGACAAATGCACTAACAATTGTAACTGTTCTGCACTGATGCTTCTCAAACCTCAAATATTGAATCATTTGATGATTTATCGAGTCAAATAACAAGGAGAGGATTTACGACAGGATGTTCAGTTCCAACGGTATTTAAAATAAAAGGCCTTTGACTTCAGTGAGCAATAACCAGCCACAAGTTCCATAATATGGAGTGGCCGCAGCTCAGGCCAAAAGGTCAGCTAGTTATGCTGCTTATATCAGAACAGTTCTCAGGGAAATATCACTTGTTTTCAGCCTCTTTTCGATCGTGATAATCAGAATGCACACATTGCCTCCATATTTCTGAAGAAACCTTTATCAAGGTGCACTGTTATTTTAATTCTTACCATCTGCAGTAGCAGTGCTGACGGTCTTACATGGTAAATATTGATTTAGTGAGTAATGAAAAGAGCATTTTCCACAGTTCCAGGAACTGTGTTGTAAATGTATTTGTGTGTCAGCTCTTACAGTAAAACTGCTCAAATCAGGAGCCTCAAACAAAGTCTCCCATTCCGGCAAATACTAAGGAAATGCATTATGTTGTAGGATTTTCAATAAACTACCCTGGCAGGGAGTATGTGTCATGATTAAACTCCTTTGCACTTGCAGGAAGACAAGTTGTGTGCTGCACAATCTCCCCCGTGGATCTCTCCCTGGGGCTGCAGAACTAATTGGAGCGTAATCAGCGATGTACAGGACACACCTGGGTCAGGTGTGCACAGCAGCCTGAGCGGCAGCAGCACTTTGTTGTCAGATCACCTCACCACTCTGTCTCTGTGTTTTGTGTCCTTTCCTTCTTTTCTCTTCATTTTACAGCACATTTTTACTCATCCACTCCCTACACTACTGACTTTAAAGTTTCCACCCAACTGTTTGTTTGACTCGTTTTGATTATTTTAAGGCTAATGAATCCCTTTATTTGTTTTTGCTTTATTTTTACCATGAAATATGAGATACCACCATGAAAGTTACCCAGTTAATAACTGACATTAAGACAATTCTTTTTTTGTATTACAAGTTGTCTGAAATGCTATGTTTTAAATATGCAAATGAAGCATTATCCAATGTTTCAAAAGAAATAGAGGGCAATATGAATCAACTAATAGAATGCACTGCGGTCAAAATGTTTTTGCACTAAAAAAGGTTTCCAGAGACCAGACATCTGAGGCTTTCGTTCGAGAGCACCAGTAGAGGAATGAAAGGAAAGTATGCGTTTAATCTCTCCTCTTCATCCCACATTCTGCAGCTGAATGAGCTCAGCGAGGGAAAACAACCGAAGTGATGCTGCTGAAAGCACTCATCCACCCACTGACAACTTTAATCAGTTTTTTCCCCCAGGATAACAAATAGGATCGTGAGACGATGAGGTGGCTTACTGTGACGAAAAAAACTCCAGACATTCTATTGACAAAAGTTGGACCTCATCAGGGCCTTTCACGGAGGGAAAATTGAAAGGTGCTCTATTCATGCTCTCTGTGCGTCAGACCTCGTCAGATGTGCTTCTCCTGGCTACACATCTGTACAGTTTGTGCTGTTTGGAGTGAACGAACAAAGTGTGGTATTAGTACTTTTACTACAATATTTGTCGCTTGACCGAAGTGATTGGCCGACTAACTGACTGTCAGATGTCTTTTCTGTAGACTCAAATTGAAAGTTGTGATATTTCGTGCTAGAAAATTGCAGGATTAACAGATTAATGATTACTACGGGCCAACATTTCCACAGTATTAGTGTCTGTCTGTCATCAGACAGACACTAATCTTTCTGCTGAGTCTTTTCAGCAGAAAGCCGTAACGGTCATCTCATTAAACGGTTATGACGTTAGTTCTAGAGAGAAATGTTCTTGGAGAAAACAAAACAGGAAAGGTACAAACAAAGACAGACAGCTTTTTCCTGTCAAAAGGGAAATCTGCAGCCTGGTACGTAACTCCACTAAAACAGTTTATCAGAAAAATTATAACGAATGGGACCGGTCGTCATGACAACACGAGCAACACAGTGACTCATTTTCTGGACATTTTCAGTCTGGGATTCAAATGCCAAACAAAACCTAATAAGGGTCTAGGGTTCTACTTTTAAGGGTCAAAAGACAAACCAGGAAAAAAAGGTTTTAGGGGTTTTGATATTTCATGTTTTTGATATTCATATTTTCATTCATTATTATAATAACTTGTTGCACTTGTTGTTTATTTATTTACTTATGAGGACTTTCTACATATTTCATGATTTTATGTGGCAAAAAGGCTTTTAAAAGTATTTGTTTTATGGTCAAATAAATAATTAATAAATAAAAATGTTTTACACACATAACAATGTTACTGTCATGTTAGTTTAAGATGCCCTCTAGAAATCTCTATAAATATGCATATTTGTGTGTCTTATATGAATGATTTCTTTTTTTTTGTTTAAACTACATTTGATTCATCCAGTTGTAAACTGTTACAAATATTTTGTTGTTGGTTTGATTATTTCAATTACTCTCCTTTGTGACAGAAATCTTCCATGACACATCTGTTTTGTTTTTGTTTGTTGTTTAAGATTCGGTGGTTCCCTTTTTACTTGATGACATCACTGTGGCCAACGTGATGTTTTTCCAGTCTGCACGTGACCATGGGTGGAAAAAAACAAGCAGATGGCAAATGATGCCCTTATCTTCACAAGCACGGTATTTACTCTGGATGAGACAGAAGTAGTGCAGCTCCGCTTTGATCTGTCTCGAGTAATCGAGCTGCAGAGTTCGTGTTTGTCAAGTCCAGCTGTTCTGCAGGTACAAGAAACAAAGGTTCTAATATTCACCTTTTAAATCTAAGAGCAGTGTTTGTGTCGATCATCGAAACCAGCTGTTGGTTGATTTTGCAGGCATCCAGGAATATAAATAAAAATCTCACTGTTCAACAAAAATTCCTTAAGAAATAATTAGAAAAAATATTTTCAATATTGCTTTACATCACAAAAAATTTTTGAAGCCTAAAAGCGGATGAATCAAATCTAGAAAAGAAAGACTATTTTCAATGTTGATCAGAACACATGTATGGTCTGTTTGACTCTAAATGGAGCATCATTTACTAAATGAACATCATGCTGTATTGAAGACTCATGTTTACAATGTAACGGAACTTGCCCCATTCTAGCCTCGCTCTTCCTCAGCTCCGCCCCAAAGTCACTTCTGGTTCCAAAAAAACAAGATGGCGACCTGCTTCAAGCCTAACTTTGGCTCTTCAGGAACCTATGGGTGACGTCACGGAGAGGACGTCCATATTTTTTACGGCCTTTGGTTCCTATTTATTTTCAGTGCTTGGGTTCAAATCAATGCTTCTCTAAAAATCCTCTCCTCGGATTTAACTTCCTACATTTTGAGCTTAATCTAATCGTTTCTAGCTAAACCTCAACAAAACATCTGGACTGCTGCCAGTGTTTCATGAACTTCCATCTTTCTTACCAATTATAAACTATTACACAAAACTGCTTAAAGATTATGAACACCCCCACACACACTCTGACATTTTGATGACATTTTGATGACATTTTGATGACATTTTGATGACATTTTGTTGAGTTGTATTTTATGACACATCTTAGAGGGATGGAGGAAAAATTATTTATTTTAGGGTGTGACTTACAAGACCATTAATGTTTAATTACATGTTTCTATAACTTTAGTTATTTTTAAATTGAGACATTTAGTCATGCATTTGTGTTTTGTTGCACAGCAGTCTTTTATAGTTAAATTGCAAATAAAACTTTAACTATAAATCAGACTGTTTGTAACTTCCCCTCCATTATGTCTCTTTTAAAGAGGTTGTTCCTGCCTTCAGGGGAATCCTTGCCTGCTGGAAACAACACATCACCTCCTTCCATCAGTGTTCTTTGACTTCTTGGAAAATAAGACCAGTCTGTAAACAGAAAATTCTCTGGAGAGCCCTTTACACTAAAACATGCTTATCCAGCAACCTGGCAGGAAGTCAGCCTTTAGATCATCATGACCCTCAAATGGATTTTGATAGCTTCCCTGGAGCCTCCATCAGACCCTGCAGACTTCCTGGCAACACATTCACTTCCCAACGAAAGCAGCTTCCAGTTCAGAGGAACACTGCTGGAAAACACTTGTTTGATACTCCTCATTGTCATCAGGAGGATTGTTATTGTCCAGATTGTTGAGGGACATTTCTGCTCTGTAGTGACTTCTCTCTCTCACTTCCTTAAGATGCATCCTTTTAACTTCCTTATATGAGAGATTATAAAGGAACCAGTGTGTTTTTTTGTCCGATGGTCAGTTTTGTCATCCTAAAGTCTCTTGACACAAACCTTCCTCTCATCTTTAATGTTTCAGTTTTCAGATTCCTTTCAGATTTCAGCAAACCGTTGAAGTACTTCAATTCAGAAGTATCACTGCAACAATATGCATTGTGTGTTTTTAATATTTATAGTCTAGTTTATCTTTCATTATCCCAAAAAGCAATCATCGGTCTTGATTTGTCGTACAAAGGGACAGTACTTTGAGGTGCTTGTTCTATACTTCACTCTATCCTATCGCCCCAGTTCTCGCAACATCAAGCCCGATGCCCTCTCCCGCCAGTTCCAGGAGGTGGAGGAACCAACCCCGGGTCCTCTCCCCATTCTTCCGGACTCCTGCCAAGTCGCGGTCCTCACCTGGGAGATCGAGGAATCAGTGAGGGCCGCGACTGAGGGTCAACCCGGTCCCAGCGCCTGTCCCCCGAACCGCCAGTTCCCCATCGTCCATGGTCACACATATCCCTGGACTTTGTCACCGGGTTGCCCACATCCGAAGGCAACACCACCATCCTGACGGTGGTTGACCGGTTCAGCGAGATTGCTCACTTCATCCCTCTGCCTAAACTCCCTCGGCCAAAGAGACAGCTGGACTCATCACCGTCCCATTCCCAGTTCACCTCCATATTTTGGAGGGAGTTCTGCACATTGTTGGGAGCCACCGTAAGCCTGTCTTCTGGTTTCCACCCACAATCCAACGGCCAGACTGAAAGGAAGAATCAGGAAATGGAGACCGCACTCCGATGTCTGGTTTCTCGGAACCCTACTTCCTGGTCCCGACAGCTGATGTGGGTGGAATACGCGCACAACACCCTGACCAGTTCCGCCACTGGCCTGTCTCCCTTCCAGTGCGCTTACGGCTTCCAACCTCCTTTGTTCCCCGCACTGGAGAAGGAGGTCTCCTGCCCTTCGGTCCAGACCTTCATCCGCCGCTGCCGCCAGACCTGGACGAAGGCCCGAGCAGCCCTGCTCTGGTCGGCCGACAGATACTCAACTGCCGCCAACCAACACCGCGCTCCAGCCCCCGTCTACCAAGTGGGGGATAAGGTGTGGTTGTCGACCAGAGATCTACCCCTGCGGGTAGAATCCAAGAAGTTGGGACCCAAGTTCATCGGTCCCTTTGAGGTCGAGAGGGTCATCAACCCGGTGGCAGTGAGGCTCAAGCTCCCCAGACCCATGCGCATCCATCCCACATTCCACGTCTCCAGGGTGAAACCAGTCCGGGAGAGCCCCTTGATGCCGGCTGCTCCTCCTCCACCGCCTCATCGAAGGAGGACCCGTCTACACCATCCATCGCCTGCTTCGTTCTCGCCGCTGGGGCCGGGGCATTCAATACCTGGTGGACTGGGAAGGATACGGTCCTGAGGAGAGGTCATGGGTTCCTGCTCGTCACATTTATGACCCCCGACTCATCGCTACCTTTCATCAACAGCACCCGGACCAGCCCTCCAGGAGAAAGACCCCTGCCAGAAACACTCAAGAGGCTCCCGAGTCAGACAGTGAGGCCTCGTCGTCCAGGCCCGAGGAACCCTTCCTCCAGACCCCCTCCACCCACCCGACTGAAGTTCCGGACTCTGCGGCCTCGGAGGAGTACTGAAGAATTTCACTTAAGTTAGTTCCACCCTGGCTATATGCCAATGTATGCCAATTCCATTTGCATGGCCTACAGGTGTAACGCCAACACACCGTCCTTGTCTAAAAATCTACAACTCTCTCTCTCTTGTTTTTGTTGTTGCTAACCGAGTACCCTGAGGAGGGTTTTCCAGCTCCTCCGTTTTATTCGTGCTCACTATAGCGTGACTGATTCGCATGCAGAATCAGATTGTTGTGCTAGCATCAGGGCGTCCGCTTGGAATCACGTGCCCCAATCACATTCCCCCATCACAAAATACCTGCACAAATCACGTAGGTGACCTATTCATGAATACAAAATGGCAAATTTTGCGGAAAAGGTGCCAAGTTTACATTCATTGCCTGAGGACTGGGAGTTCTTGTTATCCACATAGAAAATAGTATCCCAGTGAGTCATGTTTGAGTGTGTTTACACGGGACGTGCGGCAACATGCAGACGTTTGGCAGGTGTGAGGAGATTCCCTTCAGAACTGGTCACCATGACAACAGGAGAAGGGGGAAACTCCTGTAAAAAATGCGAGCAGTCGGTTGGATGCAATGTTTTGGAAAACTGATGGTTGTCCCAGATACAAAAATGTATAGATAAAGCATTGCGATAAGGCTGGAAGCAGTGTAAAACAGCTAGCATGTTTTAGGTAAACATTTAATAGCATGTAATTTCCCATAAAACCACGTTTGTACAGCAAACAAGATAATTTAATTAATAATAATAAGTTAGTAAGTGAGCTTAAGATGTACTGGTAGCCATATTTTATTTTACTTTTCCAACTGTCCCCCCCTGCTCCCAGTCTTGATGCTAAGCTAGGCTAATCTTATAAACAAGTTGCATCTTGTTTATTGAATCTGTACAAAAACTTTGTGTGGTTTAAAGAAAAGTCCAATGCTGTCAACCATTTAATTTTGACTTCCCCAGCTTCCAGTCTTTATGCTAAACTAGGCTAATCGCTTTCGGCTCCAGACATGAGACCAGTATTGACCTTTTTGTCTTGTTCTCAGGAAGAAAGCGAGTGAGCAGATTTACCAAAATGTCAAGCAAAAACTTCTCAACAAGAGTTAGAATGTCCGAGAGTAGAACAAAATTAGAAAGTTCTTTCAACAGCATTAAAATAGCTTAATTTCAATGTGAAGCAAGTCAGAACCATGCAGGGAAACATAGTTATTTCAATGCTGTAATGAAGGATTTCCCTTTTCAACCTTTCAACTTTTTCTTCCTGCAAATTACCAAACCATGCTCGCCGTGACATCAACCACCAGCCAGCCAGATGACATTCTACCCACAAATTGCAGTTCATTAGCCTGCCATGATGTAATTCATTTTACAGGATGCCATCTGCCATTTTCTACCTTTGATGTCTGTCTCTTCACCGTATAATCTGAGAACACGCCCGTAACTTTACCTCCCATAGTGAGACAAGTAATTGATTCAGGATTTTTCTTTTGCTAGCAAAGGAAATGATCAGTCTTCTGGTTAAATGTGTGGACAGGGCTGAGATTATAACTTCAGGAAATGGAAACCATGGCATCATACATTACATGCACCTACCAGCTGTTGGGTTTGGATTGGTTGTTCATGTTTTTGCAAACTGTCTGGCTTTTAATAATAATACAGTAAGTATCACTGCTAGATATGTTCTGCCCTGCCAGCTGAACTAAGGTGACCCTTCTTAACAGTTATTTTAATGCCTGCTTTTTTAGGCTTTACTGAATCTAAATGATAAATATAAATATTAACATAACTGATGTCACTACAAGCTTCCCATTTATTTATCCTCGTCCGTCCATCTTTAGGCGTACAAAGCATCGACTCCGAACGTGTTCCGGTGAATACAACAACTTTGTCTCCTTCCAGCCATGGCGACGTTCCTTTCCCTAACAGTATCTCAGCCGTGACCAATGTTTTTAGTTGCCTCAAACCAAACTTAACTATAACTGAACCACTTCTAGACAATCCTGCAAATAAAGTTGCCATCAGAAAGCACTAATATGTGTTGATTGAGAAGGAAGGGACATAAATATATTGTTTAATTTCTTCATCATTAACACAATAATTATGGATTTCTGATTATAGATCTGTAAAGTAAAAGAAATCAGCCATATTTGACAGAAAAGATTTGACATTTTTAGCTTTTCAGAGAGTTTATTCTCTGCTGGGATTTTGTTTGAGAAAAAAATGCATTGACCTCCATTATTTTCAGGTCACAGAAGCATTGACATCTGCAAGATGGAGAGAAGAGTTCTGACTCATTTGGTCTCTTAGTTTTCTATAAACACTCGGTTTTTAGCAGGACAAACTCTGAAATCCTTCAGAGCTGTCTCCAACAGTACTGCATAGTTTATAGTAAAAAGGGAGTTTATTAGGCTTTTTAAGGGCCTGTACGGAGCAGGGAGGACATTATTAAGATTAAATGCATCCTTACTGTCCATTCTGACAAATAAACCAAAAAGACTGTCTATACGTATGACTCACAGGGTGTTTCATGGAGAACATGTGTTAAAAATACGACATGGGAAGCATGCTGTTTGTTTTTGAGCGTTTTGTTACTAGGCGTTCAGAGAAGAGATATTCACATCTGTACAGAAATAGAGCTGGGAAAGATGTAAGGGAATTCCCTCTTAGTTTTAACATTTTTACTCGCCTACAGGAGGGCTGAAACCTCATGACTCTGACACCAAGGAGTTGAACCCACGTCTCACACACCTATGGGCAAGTTTGTTTCCAGTATGGAGTGAAATAAGCCTTTTGTATAGAGAGGAGAGCTCAAACATGGCCGATACTGAACAATAGCATGTTTATATTCTGCAGGAAGACTTGTAATGTCTGATTTGACTTAAAGTTGAAGATATTTATTATTAAATAGGTATCGAGGCAAATAAAATGAATCGAATAGATAATGAATAATAATTCTGCATTAGATGATCTTTGGGGTTCTTATCTCCTCGTACAGTAAATATAGCAAACATGTTAGCAAACAACCAAAACCAACAGTGAACGCATCAACTAACAAATATTGAATCAGGCTGGTCTCATCCAGTTTACGAGCTATACCTACTTCACTTTGTGTATATCACGGCCTGATATTTCTGCCATAGATCTCCATTAAAAACGAACCACGTTTAAGGAAGTGACCAAGTCTTTTTCAATGGGCCTGGAGCAGAAAGACACTAACAATACATCAGAGAGTATTGAGAGAAAAACCAACACACTGCAGGTTTTGGTCTTTTCATGGGATTTGTTGACAATAAGAAGAATATTGAGACACAGACGCTTTATACTTTGAATAAATCCTGTATAAATAGACTGACAGATAATATAAAAAAAACACTAAGATCACATTAAAGCTGTTGACGGTTTCCTGCATATATATTTATATAAACGGGTTTCCATTTGAAAAACTTAGATAGTGAACATTTCAGTCCATATCATGTCTGGATCTAAATACAAAAGCAGAAAATTGCTTGCTGGAATAAGTCAGTCCTTTGTTAAAGTTGTAAAACTCCATTAAAAAAAAATCTGTAATTCAAAGTAAAAAGAGCTGTCAGGATGTTCAAGATGCTGAAACCTCTTAGCTGATCTGTTCTCGAGAAAGTAAAGAACAATGAAGTGAGGGCTTGTTTTTTACACTGTAAAACAAAGAAAGATAAATGACACAAGTATGGTGGCTGTTTAGGTTCAAATAATTAATCCATTCTGACATTTACACTGTGGTGGCTTTTCTGTTTGCTGTCTGTAATGGATCTCAGCATGGAGCTACACTGTGTACATATTTGCGGTGTATGTATAAACATGCAGAGTATATTTATCACTGAGTTGCAGCAGCAGAGCTTCACAGAGGATTCTGCCAAAAGAAACAACACTTCAGTTTTTACGTTCTGCAGAAAGCAGAGAGGAACAATGAACATTATCATCAGACTGTGAAGCGGTCACAGTGTTGACGTTGTGTCAAAGACCACTATGACTTGTGTGTGCAGAGATGTCAGCTGAATTAGCATGCTAACCCGCTAGCCCCGGCCGTCCTGTCTTGTAATACCACTTGTGACCTGGAGAGGCGATAGTGAGTCACTGTCCGTGTGCGGTTTGATCATTTGTTTTCTGGCTTAAAGTGGCAAAAACGAGAAAAGGACTTGGAACAAATGCCTCGTCCTCCCGGTCGCCTCGAGGCTACTTCGCCAGGAGGAGAGCAAGAGGCAGCTACAGTTAGCAGTTAAATTCAGCTTCAGCTTGAATTCAGCTCTCCTCCCGGGCGGAGTGGCCTCCTGGCCTCCTGGCCTCCTGGCCACAGATTTTCTGCCACTTTGGATTCAGTCGAATAAACAAACAAACCACAAATGAAAGCGTATAACGAACCGTACAGCCCCCGTTCAGTGTCACAGTTCACACAAAGATGCCGAGCGTAAACTACAATCCGACACCACATATGAACATTATAAGGTAGAGCTTTTATTTTTGCTCAGCTACAGCAGTTTGGTTGATTTCTGCCTATTCTTTCACTGCTGTTAGTTAATTTATTTCTAATACTTTTTGACAGTAAATTTAGAGATTGTATGAACCCAGCCATCAACAACTGACAGTGGTTCTCCTTCACCTTTTACGTTCATTTTTGAGCTCTTAGTTTGATCAGATTATACAGTACCAGTCAAAAGTTTGGACACACCTTCTCATTCTACTCTGAAGAATCTAAAATATAAAACATATTCTGGTTTGTTGAGCATTTGTTTGTTTACCACATAATTCCATATGTGTTCCTTCATAGTTTGGATGTCTTCAATATTAATCTACAATGTAGAAAAAAATAAAAATAAAAATAAAGAAAAACCATTCAATGAGAAGGTGTGTCCAAACTTTTGACTGGTACTGTAGGTCCGTGAGTCACCGTTTGGATTTACTACAAACACATCTGGTTTCATGATATTTGACACATCAAGGAAACGTGCTATGACTCAACGTAGCTGCTGATGATCTTTCACATATAGCCATGCTGCCAACAAACAAATGAGTCAGCTTAAACTGCAGACAATCACTCAGAAACACTAACATTACATTACATTACATTACAGTCATTTAGCAGACGCTTTTATCCAAAGCGACTGACAGGAAGTACATGACACATGGGACTGAGAAAAACAGAGGTGTTTGTGGTCATCTAAAAGTCATCAAATAACCTTTAATTCCAGCTTGTCTTTGTCAAACAGAAATCGACTGAGTTGTTTTAAAAACACACTGCATGTACTGAGAAACTCCTCAACGTAGAATTTCCCCAATTATGCCAAACCAGCAGCAAAAATCATTTGCCTCCGACGGCCTAAAAAAACACGGAACATGATGAATTCCAGAAAAAAACCCACATTTCATCAGAGGTCAGAGTGTAACAGATTCATTTAAAGGGCATCTTGGGTGTTTGGTAACCTGGACCATAGTCTCCCATGTGTTTGTTTCCAAGTGACTAACATTTATTTTTGTAGTTGTTCAGTATTGAGGGAGAAAACCGCAGTGGGAAGAAACCAAAAGGTGCTTGTTTTGCCCACTGACAGTCTCAGATTGTTATTCTAAGTGACTGTGTCCAAGTCTCACTCAAAGACCTCATCCCCGTTGTCGAAATCAGCTGAATAGCTTCATAAAACAACTTCAAATAACGCAATTAAAACGATTACGTGAGCAGATTTGTGCCCGATAAAAAATAAAGATTTTGTCTTAAAATGAACACTACCACTCGAGTTTCCACCTTTGTCTTCCAGCAACAGGTCAACTCACAAGAGACCTCTGCGTCAGCGAAACTCTTTCCATAATGTTGTCAGACAATAGAATAGCAACAACAGGATATTCCTTTTAAATTTGAGAAGTCATTTTAAAGGAGTTAGTTTCTCTTCATAGTTACATGAATATATTTATTCCTCTTGTTCATTCTAGCCGCTAAGTGATGCCTTCACGATGCACTTCAAACCAAGAGAGTTGCTAACTTACTTTCTGATAACTTACCGATCAATTAAATGTAATTTGGGTCGTTTTTGTCTGTAAAATCTTAGTTTGTAAAGTGAGTAGCTGCAGCTTTCAGATGATTGTATGCAGTAAAAAGGCGTCTCAAAAGTAATTGAGACGAAGTATAAAGTATTGTAATATGTAATACTACAAATACCTTTACTTTGTACTTTAAACATGTGTCAGAGATCAGACTGTGTCTATTCTTATGCTAACAGCTGCAGTGACAGCTGAGGCAGTGCTGCCCCCTGCTGGACGACGTTTGAAACTCACATTGCACGCCTCACTGTTCTCCGGTCTGTGCGGCAGCAGGAAGGAAAAGACCCCGAGTTCGCCATCACACTCCTCCACCGTTTGGTTCTGCTCCTGGCAGCTCGTCACCACCGTGTAGAAGTGGGTGGGGATGGGGGGGGCGTCGGCCGAGAGCCTGGAGGGAGGAGGAAGGAGGGAGGAGGAAGGAGGGGAGGAGGAGGAAGGAGAGAGGAGGGAGGAGGAGGAGGAGGAGGAGGAGGAGGAGGAGAAGGAGGGAGGAGGAGGAAGGAGGAGGAGGAGGAAGGAGGAAGGAGGGAGGAGGAAGGAGGAGGAGGAGGAGGAGGAGGAGGAGGAGGAGGAAGGAGGAGGAGGAGGAGGAGGAGGGAGGAGGAAGGAGGGAGGATGTGCCTGTTAGCCTGTTAGCCTGTTAGCTCAGCGGCTAATCTGCACCCAGAGTCAAACAACATTCTATTTTTTTAAAGTGACATTAAAATTAGAAGAAAACAACAAAACTTTGTCCTAACGATCTATGATACTACCAACAAATGATGTTGTAAACTGAAAAAGCTACAGCAGTGTATTGTTGCCACGGTGACGTAAAATACGTGCAATAACGAAGAGATTTAGTTGTTTTAATCCAGATCCTTTCGATATTATATCAAGAAATATTTAATTGTTTTTGGACATATTTATCTTCTCATTTCTAGATTAGAAATTAGTCCATTTTTTTGTCAAAATGTTCATCTTTCTTTTTCACAAAACGTTCTAATTATTACACAAATAAATGTAATTTGTTAAAATATAAATGGTTAGTTTTTTAGCTTAATGATGTTGTAGGTTCGGCTGAAAAATGTGGTCATAACTAACTGGTTTATATGGTTTGATTAAGTTTTTGATGACACAACCATGAGCTGTTCTTCCAGATTTCATTGTTGCATGTTGTTCTTTCGACTACTTTCACTTTTCACTTTTCAAACTTGTGTTTGCTATTAGTCTTGTCAATAGCGTCTTTGTTTCTGTCTTTCGTACAGTACTTTCTCTCCCATGTTTTTCTTATTTTGTTTCTAATGCTACACCACAAACCACCTCCAGGGAACAATACATATTTCATGATTTGAATTGAATCCATCTGTGTGGATATTGTGCAAAGCATTTCTTGTCAAACTCATTTTAAAAGAATACTGAAGAGCCTTTAAGCTCAATTTTAACTTCAGTCTCTCTGATGAAATGGAAACGTTGTGTTGCAGTTTTTTAACAGAGTATTCATGATGTTTGTTATCTCATATGGGACCAGTGTAATAGTTCAGTGCAGTCTTACTCTTTTATCTTCTCCGTGGTGTCTCGGAGGCTGTCGTAGTTGAAATCAAAAATGGGTCCGGCGATAACGTTGACGCCGTTGTTTTCCTCGGCGTAACGCCTCAGCAGCGTCCCCGTCAAATAACTCCACAACCCTGCAGACGGGAGGAAAAGGGGATTAGATGATACTGAGAGCAAACAGTGACCCCAAAAACATCTGGATCTGCAAAACCACATGTTGATGCAGATGTGAATGGATGCAGGATGCACTACATTTTGTTTTTGTTTCTCTGCACATTTAAGGAATTTGTTCAATTTAAAGGCAGTAATGTTTCTTAGCAATATAAAAAACATGTTTATTATCTTTATTCAAGTTAGTTGGACGTATTTTAATCCTTATAAGGGCGTTGTGGTGAAATCTGGCAACTTGAACTCATTCACGAGCCACAAACATAATCTCCTAAACTCAAAATGTTCAACTAAATACTGTGAGCGTTCTGTTTCCTCCTGATTCCCCCAGTTTTAAATAAAGAAAAGCAATCAATTCTCAGACACACAGTCTGTTCACCGAGCTGAGGACAGTGAGGAGTGTTTGGTCCTGATAAGTCCTCTCTGTCTGCAGAAACAATGGGAGTCAGGCCGTCCTCACTCGGTCCTGACATCACCACATCTCTGTCTCTTTGTCTCGTGTGACAGGAAGAGAGGAGGGACAAATGAACCTGATCGTCACGGACAACTGAATGAGACAAAAGCCAAAAGCCCTGCAGAAAATAAGATTCTGATGAGGACTGTTGACGTCCACGTTTGAGGTTGTTGCTTGTCGTCTTGTTGCCGACAACAAAACTCACATGTCACTGATTTTATTTCCCTGCAAGACTTTTGAATTTGATGATTTTGCTATTTTGTCAAACCTGCTTGCAATCTCTGCAGGGATGATTGTCATATTAACATGTTTTTATCACCATTTTCTGTTCTGAAATAAGTATTTTGGAAGATACTTTCTAGCTGTATTGGACCTTAATGTGTAAAGAAAATAAATTGTGCATGTTTCATGTTTTCCAGCTTGTTTTGATTTAGCTTTCCTGGAGGTCAGAGGTGATCCTGACCAACACAGATTGGCTCATACTGTTTCTTTTATATAAATAAACGATCAGACATTTTTATCTCCCTCTCATTCCACTATTTGGTGCCTCCTCATCTCCTCCTTCCTCCTGCCACAGGAGAAGTTTGCATACTGGATCTTTAGAGGACGTTAATTTAAAATGACAACTCATTTTGTTAAATACCCGTTGACCTTAATGCTCTCTCCTTACATCCCTTCCTCGCCTCCTCCGCTCTCATCTCAGGTGGAAGTGGAGTAGGATATGAGGACTGTACAAACGGAGAAATGAGAAGAGCCCACCGTCTGACCCCCTGTTTCCCCTTGTGGATCGATAAAGTTGTAAACTTGAGTGTGAACGTGTGACTCACTCTTGAAGGCCGGGTACATGGGGACGATGTTGGTGATGAGCGAGGCATCGTATCTGGACTCTGCAGACGTAGCCAGCTCTGTCGACGACATCACGCAGAAACACGTTATCGTTACAGGAGGACACTAGACCGTATCAAATGCTGTCGTCATAGAAACATCATGCATCAAGTAATATTAAAACATGTGAACAGGTTGGAAGTTCTAACATGCAATTGTTATTAATGTTGGCTGAATTAGTCCCAGTTTGTTCTGTAGACTGTTTGTGAATGTAAATACAAAACATGAAAAACGCTTAGTGGGTTCAAAATGACAGAACTTATTGCATTTAACATCATAAATACCTGTTATTATTTCATAATAGCAGTACAGCCTGATCTAATGAGACATTTGCGTATTTGCACATTTGTTTTAAAAAGAAGATGGAGATGAACCAAAATAACTTATTCCCAATAAAACTGTAGTAAAAAGGTGCTGCATCAGATCTGTCGTTTGGTAAATACTGTAAACAAAAGTGCAGCAAATATATAAATGTGAAATATATGTAGTTTATCTACAGATTTGAATAAACGACTTTAAGAAACCACTGAGGTGTAAAAATGATTGAGCGACAAAGACGTTGAGTGATGTACAGAGGTGACCTTCTTAATCAGCTAATTAATAATGAACTAACTAACTAACTCATTAACTAACCAGTTGATTTGATCAACCTGAAAAGATTTGTAGAACTGAGTTTCAACACAAAGAATCACAAAAAAACACATTTTAATTGTTCTTGTTTATACCAGAAATGTTCTCTTAAGTTTTTGGAAATAAGTCATCCAGAAGAAAAACAAGAAAAAAAAAAAAGAAGAAGTCTTGACATTTCCAAAGCACTTCCTGTGTTGCATCATTGAATCACTTCTGAGAGACTGTTGGAGTGAATCTGCTCTGAGTGTTGGTGGATGTGAAGCTGCAGGTTTACCTGGAGGGAAGAGGAATCCGGGGCTGAGCTGGTTGTTCTGGCTGAAGGTGGAGCAGCTCTGACTGTGATCAGCTGACACTCTGGAGTCCACCCGGACGCACTGAACGCCGGTGGAGACCTCCGGAACCGGAGTCAAGTCCTCCTGAGGGACAAAGACACCGAACGAGAGAGAAGAAGACGAATTTGACATATTTAGTCTTCATATATAGTCTCGTTTGATGAGGCTCTGACACTCTGATGTCGCTCTCATCTACATCTTACTGTGCAACAAAGTAAAGACACATCATGTAAAATGCAATCTGCAGGCATAAATTGTATGAGAAATAATAATAAATAAAATCGAGAAGTAAGTGTGGTGTTTACACAGTATGTGTGAGCGGCTGCACCTTATAAAACCTGCAACGTGTTCCGGTAAACATGTTCAGAGTCTGAGAAACAGAGTCTGATTATTTCCTGATGTTGTTTCACACGTTTGTGTTTGTGTAACGGCAGACATTTTCCAACCTGACGCCCAGTTTAAACATTAAAAAACTGAGAGTCCGGATTTGAGGACGGTCAGAGAAACAAATCACAGTTTTTCTGCTGCAATGACAGAACTCTCTGTGTTCTCAGCGCAACGTTTAACACTTTTAAAGGACCATTGGGCATCATTTAGGGGAATGTATTGGCATTAAATTAATATACTACTAATAAGTATGGTTTTTGTTGTGTATATTCACCTGAAAATAAGAATAGTTGTGAGTTGTGATCCTCTCCAATTTATTTTTGTGCTTCATGAAAAATCAGCTTGTAAAGACTTGAAAGTTGAAGACTGATAATCCATCACAGTCTGTTGGGGTCAAATTTGTTATCATGCTGACATAATGCTGTTGCAGGCAGGGATTGAATTTCTCTCTCTAAAGATTAATTTGATTTATTGTTAACGCACCTGTGCATTCCCCTGCATATCCGACATTTTCTAACTATGGGCTGAAAATGAGTCTTTACTACACTGCCCATTACAGTTTGGCGAGGAGAAACCAGCAAAGAGTACAAAAAATACAAATACTTCTACAAAACAAAGTTATTAACTAACGGATTATAAACTGGTTGAAGGAAGGAAGGAAATTAATATAAAAACAAAGACTAATGTTTGCTTTGGAATATAATCTGCAGTCAAATAAAGTGTGTTCAACTCTAAAAAAAGGACTAGAAAAAGTAAAGTGTGTATAAAAGCGTGTAACAGGAAGTTTACCTGTCGTGGCAGCGTGAACGCCGTCCACAGAGGCATGGACAGCTCTTTGCTGTAGCCGCTGATGAACTCCACGTGATGAAGCAAACTGTACTGAGTGTCGAACATCACGGCCGGACGACCAAACGGGAGGTGGGTACTGTCTGCACACACACACACACACACACACACACACACACACACACACACACACACACACACACACACACACACACACACACACACACACACACATACAAACACACAGTCAGTTTCAGGAAAAAGGCCAAAAAGCATTTATCTTAAACCCAAGAAAAAAGAAAAGTGTGCCTCAGTATTTTGTATCATCACAGTAGAAACTGACAGGAAGTGGAAACTGGAAATAATGCCTCAGCTTTCACTGATGTCTTTTTTAATCTATTTGTCACCCTGTTTAGTTTAATTATGGAGAAAGTAGGTCCAATCAAAAGATGTAAGACGTAGCTAAAGCTAACTCTCTTGTGTTGCTGTTATTTAACTTTAGAGAGAAACCTACTGTAACTGTAGCTTCCATCTGGAGCAGGACTGAACGCTTCAATGTTCTCCTCCACTTTGTTCTGTAACAGAAGAAAAACACATGTCAGCTTGTTTTCAGGATTTCTGCCCTCTTGAGCAATGCAGCTTTTTTTCTTTGTTATGTAACAAGGGTTTCAAAGAGAGTGCTGATCTCACTGTTTCCCTCCACAAGAGGCCAATGGGATTCTTTTATTGGATTTTGGGTTATTGAAGAAAATAGTCTCTGGTGCAAACAAACATTTATGGTTCTGACACGTTTTGTTCATCAAGATAATCTTCACAAATGAACTCCACTTTATGATTTTTGAAGCGTGAATACAATCAGCAACAGTAGAAAGCTAACGTTAGGCAATAAAGGAACTGCATCACGGTCACATGATTCACGTCTCCACCACTAAGATAAAGGAGGACCAGTGTTCTAGTGAGGACGTGTAGTCGTCTCATTTGGACACTTATTTAAGACACGGCAAAGCTTCTAAATTCACCAGAGGGGTATTTACTCGATGTTTTTCTATTGTAGAACAAAACGTTAATATCGTAAATATCTTAACCTGTATAACCACAGACCTTATTTCAGACATCTAATCAAAAACATTGACTTTCAGACAAGGGAACAGCACGTGCAAAGATTATGTCTAATTTCTGGATTTTAAGACTCATTCCTGCAGAGCCATAACGTCTCAGTGACGTCGCCATCCTCTGACCTCATCATCACAGCTGCAGCCCAGGTCGTGCGTCACGGCGGCGTCAGAGTCGGACGCTGGCGACGGTGATGTCACTTCCTCTGGCATGCTGGGTTGGTACGGAGGATCTTTCAGCATGTCGTTCAAGCTGCCGTACGTCCCGTTGTTGGGGGCCGGCTTCAGCCCCAACAAGTCTGAGACACAGAAAACATGGCTGGTGAAATGGCTTAATAATGACCTGAAGTGCATCACTGATGTCAAAGGGAAACAATAAAAAACTAAATAATAATATTCTCACCACACATGACGTTGTATAATTCTATATTTTCAAACTCCGGCAGTTTTTTCTGGAACTTGAAGCTCGGTCCATGACCCATGAAAATGGTCTGTGTGAAGAAAAAAGGACATTAAACCCACAGAAACATCACAACTAATCAGTGGTAAACCTTCAAAAAACCTAAAACCGTTTCATACCTATAGTTTTTAGTATTTGGAGACTTCAATGAAAGAAACATCAGAGGGTATCAGACATCAGGTGAAACGCAATAATGTTACCTCAGAGGAGAATCATAACAACGTATCCTCATACAACTTATTGTATCAACTTAGTTAGGTTCTTTGCTGAAGTACGCAAGTTAACACAAATCACAATTTTTCCTCAGTGGGATTTACAATCTGTACAGTGTGGACCCTTGCATCTAAGTAGAAAAAGCAGTAAAACTTCTTAAAAGGTTTCTGAGAAGGTTGTGGTTTGGGTTAAGATAAGTAACAAAAGTAAGGTAAAATGGAAGCGGATGGATCCCCGGCTTCTCCAGGGTAAAGTGTAGAAGTTATTGGGTAAATGTTGGCAAATGCAGGTCCATTCAACATTACCTTTTACCTTTACGTCACGTAAAGTGAATATACGAAGAGCGTGATACACAGCTACAGTCCTACACACATCTTACAACGGTCTGTAACACAGCAGAGGAAAAATAGATATAAAGTTAAAGAGACTTGAAAACTACACAGTACCCTCATGCTGGTGATCTTGTTGTCAAAGCCGTGGTCACCAAAGAAACCACACCGAGTCCTCAGTTTTTCTGGCATTTTCCTAAATCAAAACATAAAAATATAATACTGTTTTAGGCCCAATCAAAATCATCCACAGACCCAAGGGTCAGAACTGAAGTTGGACCTGATCTTGAGCTCAGAGGTCTTGAGGAGGTCAAGTCCACCACAAGACTTTATGGTCTGTTTGACTCTAAATGGAGCATCATTTACTAAATGAACATCATGCTGTATTGAAGAAGACTTGAAACTAGAGATTGAGACCATAAACTCATGTTTACAATGTTTACTGAGGGAATAAATCAAGAGAGAAGTAGAGTCATTTTCTCATAGACTTCTATACAACCAGAGGAGTCGCCCCCTGGTGGACAGGAGAGAGAATGCAGCTTTAAGACATCTGGTTGGTCATAAATCCCCTTGAACTGAATCATTGCGTCACATGTTACCTGGCGATGTGCCACTTCCTCTCCATCAGCAGGTGGACGTCCTCGATCCTGCGGTTGTTGGCGTAGTGAAGCCTCTTGGGTAAATGCTGCTTCAGGTACGGCTTGAAGTGCTGACTCGGCATTTTACACTGAAACAACAAACAAAGAGGTGACCGACCTGAACTCTCTCTCTCTCTCTCTCTCTCTCTCTCTCTCTCTCTCTCTCTCTCTCTCTTTGTCTCTGTCTGAACAGTTTGAGAGTTTACAGGAGAAAGATAAGTTAAGGTCTTTGTTGTGATCGTGGGTGTTTTGGTCGTAGGACTTACCGTGAGGTTTGCAACCACAACTTTTGGGTCATCTGGAAAAAGAAAATGTCAAAATGAAGCCTGATTTATTTTTTTATTTTTTTTAACACAGTGTAGTGTCAGTCTCGTCTTACATGTGGTGGATTTGGGCTCGCGGGGTCGTATCCTGCCCAGCGAGCCGGGGATCAGCGTGATCTCGTCTATGTTGAGCGGGTAGCTGCTGAGGAACTCTGTCCGATCACAGCTGGCCTCCTCCATACCTGAGAGAGGCTTTCTGTTATTATTATCAAATGTTTCAGTTCACCTGAAAGTATCAAACATTACATCTTCTTTTTCTGTTCATCGTGATAGTTTTGTTTTAATGTTCCATGAGTTTTGCATATCGTGACATTACCAATTGATTTATGGACTGACGTTTTGAAACCTCGAGTTCTGCAATTTGGGTAGCAACCTGTCAATCACAAGGTATCCCCGCCCCTAAAGCATCCCCTGCTTTATGGTCTGTTTGACTCTAAATGGAGCATCATTTACTAAATGAACATCATGCTGTATTGAAGAAGACTTGAAACTAGAGATTGAGACCATAAACTCATGTTTACAATGTTTACTGAGGGAATAAATCAAGAGAGAAGTAGAGTCATTTTCTCATAGACTTCTATACAACCAGAGGAGTCGCCCCCTGGTGGACAGCAGAGAGAATGCAAGTTTAAGATACTTCTGCATTAGCCTCACTCTTCAGAACCAGAAGTTGCCGCCTGTTGTTTTCACAAACAATGTCCCAGTTACTATGGAAAAGGCCTCACTGTCAACAGTTGTCATGGGGACTATTTATTTTGTCGTGAGTAGTTCCAGTAAACACTAGAATGTGCACTGTTGAAATAATCTGTCCAGGTTTAACTCAAGAAAGGACATATAGCACCAGTGGTTATGTGTTGGTCATACCGTGGTCTCCTACGATGATGATGTTGACGCAGCGATGCAGGTTCATCTGCTTCAGACCGTTCATGAGCTGACCAATGATGTTATCGATCTCCCTCAGAGGGTTATCCAGCTGGAGACAGGATAAACAAAGAAATTACAAAGATATATACTTTATCATTTAAGGATGTAATGAAGCACAACTCCTGCTTCAAACTTACATCTAGCGGTGGACTCAAGTTGTCTGAGGAGCAGGGGAGAAAAATAACTAAAAAACAGCAAAAGTGCAAAGAAGGTTTTCTAACATGTAGAGCAGACTGTATGCCAATGCAAGTTAAAGGCTACCTTAGAGGGCACTTCCTCACATTTTATCCATTTAAAGGCACTTTAAAGGGCACCTAATCACATTTTCTACATTTAAAAGCACCCTGGAAGGAAATTCATCAGGTTTTCTCGATTGGATAGGCTCCCTAGAGTTCAATTCATCTCATTTTCTCCACTGGAAGGGTATCCTACAGGGCACTTTATCACATTATCTCCACTGGAAAGGCACACTAAATGGCACTTCACCACGTTTTCTCCACTGGGAGGACACCAATGAAGGCACTTCCATCATATTTTATCAACAAAATGAGGATCCAAGATGGCGCCCGTTTGCTTTTTTCAAACATGGGGCACCAAGGGTTGCGTTCGCCGCCTCTGAGTCTATAAGTACTCACCTCACTGCTGAGCGGTCCCAGTCGATGTCCGAAGACATCAGGCTGCTCCGAGTGCACGGCGAAAACATATGGTCTAAAGAGGCACAGCACAGACTATTTAATCATCTTTTCTTTTCTTTTTTGACATCATCCATGTATGAGAGCATTGTGACCCTTCTCTGAGCCTCTAGCCTTAACCTGAACTCAGAAAGCCAACACCTCACAACATTACAAAAACACTTATCAGCTAGTGACCCCTTCACTGACTTTATCTTCAAGCCTTCAAGAGACACTTACCTACTCACTGACACACCTGACTAAATATAAACCCACACAGCACTTCTAAAATGTTTTTAAATCTATATGCATTAGCATTAATTCATCAAAAAACACAGAAATACATTCTAAAGTATGCTTATTTTCAGTTTTTCTTTCTTGTTTGTTAATGCAGCTGCACAAAAATCACGAACTGGCACAAACAAAACAACCACAGACACTTAGTTCAACATAAAGACAGTTGTGTAATGAAGCGAACAAAACTACAACCAGCAGGTATTTAAAATACTCAAACCAGACATTTTGACTTGTTAAACAAAGTTAAATCTAATATAAGTATAACTTATATAACATTTGTAGCGCCCTCTAGTTGTCGATTTGAATGAAACTTTCAGGGTATGTTTCAGGTACTCTTGTGGACAAATTCTGCAAATTATTTGACAATTGGATCAAAGATTGTTGACTTTGGTCCATTTATGTGCTGAGCCATTTTTAAAGTTAATTATTGCAAACGAAAATATATCAACACGCTTTTCATCACTTTTGATATGTCCAGTTTGGTAGCAATCAGACCTTAACTTTAGGAGGAAATGTCAAATACGTGATATACTAGAAAAATGAAAGGGTGGAAAATCTATAGGGAGGACTTTTTTTATAGAGCACATATTTCAAGTCCGTGGAACTGAAAGTGTGAGGGATGTGGCCATTCCAAAATGAAAACATTTGGGGCATTATTACAGCGCCCCCATGTGGCCGATTGGACTCATATTTCTTGAGAAACCCTTGCACATAATTTCCAGTTATTGGACCAAGTTTCATGTTTCTAGCTCCTTCCAGCTAACAGGAATTGCAAATCATAACAAGCCAACAAAAGCCAACAAAAACTAAATAAAGGGCTCTGTAACATGTTAACCCTAAATAGTAACAGCTGCATCCCATTAAGGTTGTGTATGTTGCGTTATTGAGATTTATTGGACACTTTATTTTTGTTCAAATACAAAGACCAAACCTCTCATCATCCGGTAAATGCAGCCAGTGCAGGATAGTCAAAATCCTCCTCTCCAGAGGAATCACCCTGGAAACAAAAGACGGTAAATTAATACTAAGAAGTACAAGGTCAAGTTGAAGAAAGAAGAAACAAAACTAAGTGACAGATCACAGGTCAGTTTATATTTTGATACCTGACTTACTGGCTTAAAAGAACCACCTGTCCTTGTAAACAAAAGGGACCTGATCCGTCTTTTAACCTCTTAGCCTCTCATTTCATTCTGGATTTTTATATTTTTTGCTTTGTGCCTCAACAAGCCTGTGTTTAAGTCATCAATGGCCTCTGTTGTGACTGAGTGTGTCGGTGCATTGTCCAGAGTCCTGTTGGTGTTTGGAGCCATTGTCCGTCTCAGGATGTTTCCCTCGTGATCAGTGTGGCATGTTTTCTAAAACGAATCTGTCTCTGCTGTCACTTAAGTGAAGAGAAGAGAAAAGCGTCTTTAAATAAGTTTAATAAGGATCTTTGAGCAAATTGATTTGTCACTGTTGCCATAATATATTTAAGCTTATTTTGCTTTTGTTATTTACCCATTCTTTTTTGTGCTAATATTTTGAAGTGTCAGCTGAATACCCACGACACCGGCGAGGAAGCAGGAAACCACGGACTATTTAATGTTCCGGTGAATGGGTTATGCTGGTGATAATGGACTTTATTCTGGTTGTGAGGACACCAGATGACTTCTCTTGTTTCATGCATGAAGCCAACGAGATGTAAATGGTTTTTTGTCTTTATTTTCTCGTTTATACTTTGTTTGTTTATGTTAAGTTTTCACGGTGGATTTTGAGAGAGGATTCAAATAAACCAGTAGCAAGAAAGCCACTTGTGTCTGCCTGTGCTTCCAGGTAATTACAGGATGTATATTCCGGCTGGTTGTCTTTGGTTATGATATTGTGATCTAAATGGAATTCTCCAACATATGAAGTGTTTAGCTTATTATTATAAGATGTTCACTCATGAGCTGCACAGCAATTAAGATCCACCAATGACACAACAGAACAAGATGAACAAGGATGACAACACCGAAACATTTACTACATAAGCAGTAACCCGTAGTATTTTCCTCTTTTAGTACCCGTAGCCTCTTTAAGGCTTTGATAAGTTACCAGGGCAGCGCTGCGTTCAGTGTCTGAGGCTAATGAAAAATATTCCAGTACTAACTTAAGTACCAAGGCCAGAAGAAAGAGGCTGCTTTCACTCCTTGTTCCTCTGCTGTGATCCAGATCTGTAAAACAGAAAATCAAAATGTGTTAGCACCCTTCTCTAAACTAAAAGTCACACCTTTACTGTCAATTTCATACTAGCTAATTATATACAGTATGCGCTGTATACTTAGTGTTGTAGTTTACTTTCTTGTCCAGTTAGTATGCAATTTTTCTTTGTTATGTAACCCTTTGTAGATGAAGTTATACAAGTAAATGTGGATATTTCTCTATGAACCTCTATGATATGAAACTTGTGAACATTGTGACCTATAAAAGTTTCAGTTTGGTCTTAACTTATAATCATCCCAGTGAGTGACATGCAGGAACTCATTGTTAACCAGTTTGAGTTGAAATGTATTTCCATCCAATAACAAGCTGGTATCTAGACTTTACTCACAGGCTGTCCGCCCCACCAGCGGTGGTTCAGTTTCTCTCTGGTGCGCAGGCTGAAGGTGGCATTGAACACAGGGTCGTGCATGGTGTTCCCCACGATCCCATGGGACTCTGGGTAAAGACCCTGCAGAGAGATCACACGGAGCGATGTCACTTCAGTTAACATATTAAATAACAGGCCTCAAGGACCTTAACAGACGTATAGAGAGACATTACCCAGGGTGACTTACTGTGACTAGAGTGTATAAATTTGGGAAGGTCTTTGATGGGTAGACTGGTCGCATGTAGGGTGCTGACGTTCCACACTCTCCTAAGAGGAAACAAATGGAAGCTTTTCAGTATTAAACTTTATGAATACATTGAATGACTAAATCAAAGAGAATAGAGAAAGCTAGAGACACACTGGGTCCAAGCTTGTCTTGTAAACATCTACGAGCATCACAGTCCTTCTGGTCCAGACTAGACAGACATCAGCTGTATTTTTGGTCGTGTTAACTGGACACGTTGTGTTTTTATCAGGCTGAGGAAACAGAGGAGGATGACACAGATTCTGGGACGACGGGGAGATAAAACCAGGGTTGTGCAAGCGTTTGTTTCCAGCTCTTTTATCTGGTCAGGTGGTAGTTGACATGTGGAGGCGCCTATGTCACCTAAAGACTCTTGAGGCGCCTCTCCTTCAAGGTTTCTGGCGTCTTGTGTTATGTCTTGTTGTTCCTCTGATTCCTCTTGTCCTTGGCAGAGGGAACGGATGGGTGACGCAGGAGGTTAAATTGATTGGAGGTGATTTGTTGAGGCAGACGTAGACTGCATTATCCATTTTCCTTCAATCACAGACTGTATGATCGGTTGCTCATGCAGCTCCACTCCAGAGGTGAACCACAAGTTTTTTGAGAACTTGAATTGACCTTAATGGGACCACTTTAGCCTCGCCTGTGTGTTTGGTTCATTCAAGTCAAGTTTGGGATTTTAAGCATCTCTTTCACGTTGGTTTGTTTCTAACAGACTGTGTTGTAGGCCATCCAATCGCATCCTGATCTCATCCTCCCAATTCCCATGGAAACGATGTATTCTTAGGGTTTGCACCAAGACAGCCCTCCTCCCAGTTCCTTAGTATTCTTGTTTTAATGATCCTTGTATTACTTGTCCTCTGAGTCCAAGGTAACATGGACAAGAGCTTCTCTAACACGGATCATCAATCAATCAAGTTGTATCTACTGTATAAGGCACCTTTCAAACAAAACAAATGCAATTCAAGATGCTTTACAAATGACTTACAAGACAAAAATTGAGAGAAGATGAAGAGACACATTACAAATTCAAATACAACACTGAATGGATTGATCATGGGAAAACAGTAAAACATTATTAAAGTTAAATCAGGGCAAAATAAAATAAGATTTAAATATGTATAAATGCTAAAACAATACAATAAAAACACATAAAGCTGAGTATCAAATCAGACTTAAATATAAGCAATAATATTAATAAAACCAAAAACAATTATAAAATACTTCATAAAAGCCCACTTTTCTGTTTAAAAATATCAATATTTCTGCTACTCTCAGATCCTCTGGAAGGCTGCTCCAACAGTTTTTGAGAACAGCCGCTTAAATGTTTTTGTTCTGCTTTGTGGAACAACTAAAACAGAAGAACCTGAGGATCTAAAGGGTCTTACTGGTTCATAAAGTAAAGGTAGTCCGGTGCAAGGCCATGTAGTGCCTTATAAACTAATACAATAACTTTATAATCAATATAAAAGAACAGGTAACCATAGTAAAGACCAGATCATAACTTTTACAACCTCCTACCACTGCATTTAGGAAACAAAGCATGAGAAAAGATAAAGGTGACGTACTCAGTTTGTGTAAGTTGGGGATGACAGAGTTGCCCTTCTTCAGGTAGGAGGCTCTGAACCCGTCCACAGACAGCATGATGAGGGAGGACGGATGAAGCTGAGACCAACAAGGACGCAAAGATCAAATTCACATGTGGCAAATTGTGACATTTTAAAAAACAATTCAGAAAAAAACGTTTTACTGAACCAAAACTGAGTGCACCTATTTTGCAGACTGAAATATATACATTGCGACTTTATTGTTTATTTATTATCTGGTTTGATCACCTCTGGTTTTATTCTTCAAAACTATTGTCTTTTATAACCTTCTATTCGATCTTATCTTATCTGATATGATATTGTCTTATCTTGTCTTGTCATGTCTCGTGTCATCTTGTCTCGTCCTATATTACCTTATATCGTCTTGTCTCACATCTTGTCTTTTCTCGTCTTGTTTTATATTATCTTACATAATCTTGACTTGTCTCGTCCTACCTTGTCTTGTCTTATCTTATATGATATTGTCTTATCTGTGTTATAAAGACTCTTTTCTTGTCTTGTCTTATCTTGTCTCATCTTGTCTTATATTATGTTATATAATATTATCTTGTCTTGTCTTGTCATGATTCGTTTCATACCGTCTCGTCTCATCTTATATTATCTTTTATAGTCTTGTCTCGTATCTTGTCCTGTCTCATCTCGTCTTGTCTTATATTAGCTTACATAATCTTGTCTTGTCTTATATTATCTTATATGATATTGTCTTATCTTGTCTTGTATAGAATATTTTCTTGTCTTGTCTTGTCTTGTCTTATATTATGTTATATAATATTGTCTTATGGTGTCTTATATATTATTGTCTCGTCTCATCTCTTCTTGTAATATTGTTTCTATATTTCTTATTTTGTCCCGTTCAAAGTTGCTCTTACGCCTTCTCTTGAATAAAATGAAATCTAAATATGTAGATTTGGGTTTGACGTCAGTTTCAGACTCACCCTGCAGGACATTCAGCAGCCTTGATCTCCTCACAGTCTCCATGAACCCATGAAGTCTCACCTTATGTGGGAAACAACAGCACAGAGTAATGACCTACTGTCTTTCATTCACATTCTCTCTCACCTAATGACATGTAGTTATTCTGGGACCAATCAATATGAGTACCTCTGCAGAGCGACTTGTAGTTGGAGCAGCAGTCTCCTCGCTCCAGGCAGTCCTCTGAGCAGTGGCAGGCGTGATCGTCATTCCTCTCCTCCCCACAGCGATCCTGCGTACACTCGAAACCCCCCGCTGAGACACGGGAGGGAGGGAAGTTCATTATCACGTCATTACAGTAATCCCAACACAATGAGGCTAAACAACCATATGAAATACATCACAAACAAATACGAATCTCCGGCACTTAAAGTCTGTTTCATTACAAGTTAAGCAATAAAAAGGCTCAAGGACACAATGATTATGTTTTTGTTTTTTTTTTGGAAAATGTCCCACTGTTGTTTGCTTAATTTTTTCAAGATGAAACCGCGGTTTCACTTTCTTCTCTCGGCCAAGCTTTAAATTAGCATCAGATGAAATCTGGCGCGGTGGTTAACTCCAGGACAGGCCCCCCTTTGTTCCCCCCCACAGCAGAAAGCACTTATCATGATGTGTTCACCAAGCTTTGTCAGTACTGGAGCTCCTGCAGTACTGCTGTGTAGTATTGTATTCCAAGCAGATTCAGTAGTAAATATATCACTTGTTATTCGCTACTATTGTTTACTGTTACGGATATAAGTAGTGTGTATGTGTAAAAAAAACAATGTGCAAATAAACCCTGTCTCCTACAAAATGATGTTCTATTTTTTATGAATGGATGTGAATAATGACATGTAGTGTAAAAGCTATTTGAGTGGTCAGAAGACTAGACGGACGCTATACAAATGATTACAATAAAACAGATATTTTCCCAGATAACAGACGCAGTTTTTAGCATGTGGTTTACTTTGTTAACTGAAAAAAACAGAGCCAAAATGCAAAACAAACTACCACTTGGTTATGTAAAGTAAAAACATCATGGTTTTGGCAAAACATAAGTATGTTTGTGACATTATTTCAGTTACAGACGTAAATTTAGAGTCAACGTTGACCCATACATCCTCCCAAACCACGTCCTTACATTGACTTCTACGGACTTTAATTCGAAATGTATCTGTTATACAATCCTATTCCAGGAGAAAATATGTTTCTCAGATGCTGGGTGACATGTTCCTTCATCAACATGAACACTAACTGTAGTTTATGTTTTTGTCAATCCCATGTTCAACATCCTGATGCCACAAATATTAACTGGAGCACCAAATGTTTTGAAATACAGACTATCACTTTTTTTGTTTTAGTCTTTTCATGGACTTTGTTGATGATAAGAAAATATAGAATAACAGCAAGCTTCTCCTGAAAGATAAAAGTAAGTACAACAAAAACTTGTTTCTTTGCCAAAAACCTGAAGCCCACCAAAGCTGTTTTTGTATCTTCCAGCTAAACTATCAAACAGGACAGAAAATACAGCCTATTCTATAGTAATATGTTGAAGTGATTGTGACATCAGACTGACCTGTTTTCAGGCAGTGCTCGTCGAAGTCGGAGCAGCAGCTGTAGTAGGTTTTACACAGATTGTCACATCTGCATCCTGGAGGTTTGGCCTCCTCCAGCTCAAAGCACTTCCCCTTGCAGGAGCCCGCTGAGCTGACCCACTCTGAGTCAATTGGAGGGAGTAAAAGGGGGCACAGTTAGACACGACTGCTGCAAACATACTGCAATCATCTGCATAATATAAATCTGTCTTTCTTCTGTCTTAAAGGGGATATATCATGAAAAACTCCCCTTTTTCAGTGCTTGTGCAGATACATTTGGGTATCTGGAGTGCCTAAATAACACAACCCAGTCAGTTTTGTTGTGGGCTGTCTAAATGAGAAAACATGTGATTCAACAAGCCAATCAGATTTGTGTCTCCTTTCTATGTCACATGCAGGCTCATTAGAAATATACTGCACCCAATTTGAGTATCTCCACCTATGGCTTGAGAAATACTTTTTCAAGGAGGTGCCATATTTTTCTTGCAAGCCAATCAGAGCAGACTGGGCTCTTAAAGAAACAGGCGCTAAAGCGGAGCTTTTCAGACAGAGAGTGATTACAGGTATAATAAGACGGACAGTACGGTAAAAATAATGTGTTTTTTTAACTTTAAGGTATGTAAACATGTTCTAGTGGAAACACTAAATACAAGTATGGAGCTAGAAATGAGCATGATATGTCCCCTTTAAGATACCTTATTGGAAAATTAACATCTTTTAAAAAAACGTCATTAACATAACTTATTGTTGCAATAAGTTCATGCAGCATACTACGAATGAACTAAAATAATAACTGGTTTAAAGTTTAGTTCTTCATGATAATACAATTATAACCTTTACTGTGATGGTTTTAAGTCTCTATAGATTATAGTAGAGTGAGTTTTAGGTAAAGCTATTTAAAAGCTTGGTTTGCAATGTTGTTAAGTATCTGTACTGTTTAGGGCTACAACATGTAAACCACTACGTTGGTTTCAAGCTATATTAATCCCGACATGAGACATTTTCTCAAATGTATAAAGGTGTATTGGTCCTGAATCAAACGTTGAGGCAGTTCTCACCTGTAATGTGAGGATGTGGGTTGTCTCCTCCCTCTCCAGGTCTACTGGCTTGAAAAACATAAGCTCTGCTGACATCAGTTCCCCACAGACAGAACACAACCACTACCTGCAGAAAAACCACAGACCACACATTAAAACAAATCCACATTAAATCATTTTTTAATGAATCAGATAAGCAAAAATCGTATTAAGGTCAAAGGTCAGGTTCAGCAACAGCTGTGTGGGAGTGCAACCAAAGACCTACTGGGCACAGGGCCCAGGTTAGGGGGCCCCTGGTCAGTGCTTCTGTTTGAAGTCACTGCTAACATTTCTTGATGGGAAGTCACGACTTAAAAAGAGACAAAAACAAAGTAAAGAAAGTAAAACAACTACAAAGACACTCAAAATGACCAAACAGAGACACAGAACAACTACAGAGAGAGTCAAAATGAATATAATATATGCAGAATCTTCAAAGGGACGCAAAACTGCTACAAAAACATGCAAATCGACCAAGAAGAGAGATAAAACAAATACAAAGAGATGCTAAACAACCAAAAAAGAGTAACAAAACAACCAAGGGATGCAAATCGACATAGAAGAGAACCAAAACAATTACAAAGAGATGCAAAATGACTACAAAGAGAAGCAAAGTGCATGCAAAGAGACGCAGAACAACCAAATAGACACACAAAACGACTACAAAGCACGCACAACAATTACAAAGAGAAGCAAATGACCCTAAAGAGACACAAACCACTACAACGAGATGCAAAACAACTAAAAACAGACGCAAAACAACTATGGGATGCAAATCGACCAAGAAAAGACACAAAGCAATTACAAAGAGATGCAAAATGACCAAGAAGACACACAAAACAACTACAAAGAGACGCATAACAACCAAAAAGACTCACAAAACGACTACGAAGAGATACACAAAGACTACAAAGAGACGCAAAACAACCAAGAAGAACGCAAAAAGTCAGGCAAAAGGACCAAAACTATGTCTCTTAGAATCTGTGGCTCTTGTTTAATACGAATGAGGGGTGGGGCCCCGTTACATGTCTAGGTCCAGGGGGCCCATTGTCTCATAACATGAGTACAGCCTCAGTGTGTTGCTCAAGGACACTTAATGAGTGTATTTACCAAAATAGGGTCTGGAAATATGGTCGCTTTGCTACCTTGATGCCCTTATCAGGAGTTTCCTTTCCTCTCCTCTGAGATACATTCAAGCTCACATCTCACCAAAGGGGTCAGAGGTCAACGGGGAGCCAGGAATAAAAACCCTTGAAAGGTTGAGTGTTGTGTGATTCCACTCCCTGTATATCTCAAAGAGAAACCCCACTGCAGATAAAGGCTCACACAGTGTGCTGCACTGAGCTGATAAAGATGCTCACAGCAGCATCGCTGTGTTTGGATCACGTTAAACTGCTCAACAGAGTCAAACCAGAGACTCAACTGTGGAATAAACATGTGCACATGTATCAAAATGATGGCTTTTTGTCAGAGAAGAACTTTCTTGGTATTGAAGACATGATGAGACGAAGAAACTTGGCTTACAATGAGAAAATAAAAACATTTTGGTTCACAGCAAAACAGCAGAAAATGAAGTTTTTTTAATCTAGCAGAGCCTCACAAAGTAGTGAGTTCTTCATTTAACCACAAACATTCACTTTTTGGAACTTTTTTCCAAAGTTAAGCATTTAATCGAATGGAAAAGACAATCAACAGACGATCTCCAGTGATGAGTCAACAACAGCCTGCTGCTCACACTGATCTCAGTCATATTGCAAAATACGTGAAATCTTACCGAGTATATTTGTCTAAATACTTGTCAAAATATCTCCTAACACTTTGTGATCGGCACAATCAACTACCAATCAAGTGACAATTCAGTGAGATACACCAGGGGACCTTATTTGGGGAAAATATATTCAACGTCGAGAGACAATTTTTAGATCTCGTTTGAATTGTGCAATGAATTACATATTTCGTTTGTCAATTTAAAAGATAATTTTGCAAGTCAAGAAAGTCAAATTTTGTCGTAAAGCTGTTAAAGTATTAAGATGGTGAAAATACGTAATCGGAAAGATGAAACATCAAAAAGTGGAGTAAGTGACGTCTCTCTGAAGCGTACCTGTGTGTTTCCTACCAGAATGTTAAGAATAAAAAGAGTCGCTGGATAAAAACCCATCAGACAAGAAAACGTTAAAATTGCACGCGGAAAATAGCTAAGTTAGCTAGCTAGCTAGCAAGCCAAGGTAACGGCCATGTTGGTGACCTATAGAGAATGTTTCACACAAAACTAAATGAAAACACAACAAACTGAGACCTTCTTGTTGTACAAAATGATCTTTCAAATGACGAACATCAATTGTGTAGTTCATGGTTACTGTACGTATTTCTGCAGAAATAAGGTATCATTGGTCGGCAAGTCAAGTCAATCAGGTCAAAAACTCATTTGAAACAAGGACTTAACCTTCTCACTGTGCTTACGACAAGACCACACAAAGAATATTTAATGAAACCAGACAGCAAGTCAAACTGTAGTCATTCACTTCCATCTTTTCAACTTTATCAAGTAAAAATTAAATCTATAGTTAAAAACGCTCACATTGTGAGTTTTGATAAAAATCAATGTACAGTTGTTAAGACACAACTCTTTTTGCAACCAAGAGAGGAAGAAAACCTCTTACAGACAGACGTTCTAGTTTCTTTACAATTGAAGTCCACAATGAACTTGTTACTTTTGTGCTAAATGCAGAATACAACAAAACACTAAATCTTGAATCCATAAAATAAACACACTGAATGAAGAGCTAGACTTGAGATAGTCTCTTATATGTGAAGTTCAACTTCAGTTCTGATAGTTTGTTAGAAATTAAATTAAAATGTAATTCTTTTTTTGGGGGGGGATTATGTTTTTAGTTGACCACAAGATGATGCAATAACATGTAAAGCACACACAGGTGACAACAATGCAGGTGATCCATATGATGACCATACGAAGTCCAGATTTTCTCATTCAATACAGGGTAGTTTTAAGGGAAATGACCATGCTATCAAGAATTCTTGAAGAAAACTTTTGTTTCTGGCATATCTTCACAGTGAGCACAGACAACATGGAGGAAGGTCTTGGTGAATTCATAATAATCTAGTATAATAATAAAGCAGTTCAATAATACTTTTTTGATGCAAGTTAGGAAAGAACGATCCCAGTCACTTCCACACAGCGAGGCATTCATCTTTTTAATGACCCGCTGTATCAGATAAGTACTCTGAGTCGGATCATCTGGAAACACCAAGTATCAGCATCTGGCCTGAAAAAGTCGGATTGGTGCATCAATGGCAAAGATGCATATATTTGTGAAATAGTGAGAGTAGGACTGGATGAGAGACTTGGACTAGTGTCAGAGTTTGTAAACTGATGTTTTAAAATAGTTTTGCTGTTTTACGCTTCCCCCCATTTACTTCCATTCATCAAGACATGTCTCTTTTTTTTTTTGACTCTTCGTTCACCGTGGAAGTGTAAGAGAAACCGAAATTCATTTAACGTTTAAGGCCTTCTAGATGAGTTCAAATGAAACCACATGGTCTCAATGAGTCATGCTTACTTTGTTTTAAAGGGACACCAGCTGATCGGCTCGACACAGATCACTGCTGAGATGTGAAATACTTTCCCAGCAAGTATACCGCAATCCTATGATCTCTTCTTATAGTACTTTTACTCTGGAAATACCTGTAGAGTTGGCAATACAAGACTATATTACTATTATAAGAGATGTATTCTATTATTGGCATGTTGACATAATTCATTAGAAATGTCTGACATCTTATTTCAGGTGTTTTTTAAATAATTATATGATGATGATGATGATGATGATGATGATGGTGATGATGATGGTGATGGATGACAGATTGACCAAAACAACAGCATCTCCATGATTCCTATGACTCCTGCTCGGCCATGTAATGTCCTCTCTCTTAAGGTAACTGTTCCAGAGCTTGCATTGATGTGAGGCAAAGTGCAGCTTTCTCACTCACAGGTCGATACATCAGGAGGTTTTTCTGGTGTTGATATTCGGGTAAGGAGGAGGAGGAGGGGAGAGAGAAAGAGAGAGAGGGAGAGCTGGAGAAACACTTCTATATGAAAAGAAAAAGAGAGAGACACCAGCTATCATAACTGTCACAGTCTTACCGTACCAAATTTCCAAATAGCATGTTCCAAACAGCGGATCCACCTGGAGCATTCCCCCTGAAAACAAAAAAGAAAGCTCCGAAATGTGTGTCCAGCGTCCGATAGAAGCTGTGTGCGCCTCTGCAGGTCGATGGAGCGGAGCGCAGGGGTCCAACTCTCTCTCTCTCTCTCTCTCTCTCTCTCTCTATGTCTCTCTCTCTCTCTCTCTCTCTCTCTCTCTCTCTCTCTCTCTCTCTCTCTCTCTCTCTCTCTCTCTCCAGTTGTTTGCCTTGCCTATGTGTGTCTCTCTCTCACTCTTGGGCCAATACGCATGAAGTAATGGTGACAGCTGCTCTCTGGTACAAGAGTGCGTCAGGTCGGGGTGACGCTCTGGAGTCCAGCTCAGTCAGAGAGGTGGGGGGGGAGAGAGAGAGAGAGAGAGAGAGAGAGAGAGAGAGAGAGAGAGAGAGAGAGAGAGAGAGAGAGAGAGAGAGAGAGAGAGAGAGAGAGAGACAGAGAGAGAGAGAGAGAGAGAGAGAGAGAGAGAGAGAGAGAGAGAGAGAGAGAGAGAGAGAGAGAGAGAGAGAGAGAGAGAGAGAGAGAGAGAGAGAGAGAGAGAGAGAGAGAGAGAGAGAGAGAGACAGAGAGAGAGAGAGAGAGAGAGACAGACAGAGAGAGAGAGACAGAGAGAGAGAGAGAGAGAGAGAGAGAGCAGAATAGAGCTGCAGCTTTCAGTCAGCCTTACAGGACTGTGCATATGTCATTGGTTTATTTGAGAACTTTATAGGAGTGATAAAGTTATACAAACAGTAAACAATGACCTCTGAGTATTGAAAAGTTGTTCAAGAGCAAAATACAATAGAATCCTTCGACAGTCTAACCCACCATATGTACATCATGTATACACCTAAACAAATATCTTATGTTTTATTACATTTTTTACCATTTTAATGTTTTTTTTGTTAGTTTTCAATGTGTGAAACTTTGTAGGAGTGATACGTTGCACTATAGTTGTGATACGTTTCTTTCTAGGAGTGATACGTTTCTTTATAGGAGTGATACGTTTCTTTATAGGAGTGATATGTTTCTTTATAGGAGTGATATGTTGCTTTATAGGAGTGATATGTTGCTTTATAGGAGTGATACGTTGCTTTATAGGAGTGATATGTTGCTTTATAGGAGTGATAAGGTAATTTATAAGAGTGAGAAGTTACTTTATTGGAGTGATAAGTTACTTCATTGGAGTGAGTGGTGTCTTTATAGGACTGATAGGTTACTTTAAAGTACTGATAAGTTACTTTTTAGGAGTGATACGTTACTTTACAGGAGTGATGAGTTTCTTTATCGGAGTGATACATCACTTTATAAGAGTGATAATTTACTTTATAGGAGTGACACGTTACCTTATAGTACTGATAAGTTACTTTATAGAAGTGTTGAGTTATAAAAACATTTAAAAAACCTGTGAGTATTGAAAAGATGAGATATTATTATACTATTATATTGTGTTTTATTGCATTGTAACCATTTGAATGCCTTTTTATTGTTGGTTTTGTTGCCATTGTGCTGCAATATCGAGGAGCCAAAACAAATAATAAATAATTTGACTCTTGATGTAACAATAAAGGGATCTTGACTCAAAACGTTTCATAACAGAACTGTTTTGGATTCTGGCAGAGAAAAGCTGCAGCACTGGAATGAATCAAAGCGCTGACTCACCAGCTGAAAGAACTACACACTGACTGCTCAGACGCTCTGCGATCCCAAAGTCTTACGCTCAGCATTACATCAGCACACGGTGACTGTAAGCTGACAGTGCAGAAACATAAACAACGTCGTTCATTTTTACGCCATTGTGAGTCTGTTGAGAAGAAATAATAATATAGTCTAGTATTGATAACAAAATGTAGAATCTGCAGCCGTTCTATCAGCAAACAGCTCTTTGTAAAGGAAAGAAACTGTTGAGCAGATAAACTAACGTGTTTGGACTAAATTGTATTTTTTCAAGATATATTTGGGCATTTCTTCGCCGTTTTTAGACTGATGACAGCGTTTACTGGAAACGGGGAGAGAGTGAGAAATATGACTTGGCCAAAAGGTCACAAAGAACTTCTTTTTTGAAAGGTACCATACAAATAAAGTTTATTGTTATCAATAGTATTGTAAATGTTTGTTTTTAATCTGAAATCTGTAGGGGATGTGGGAATGTCAGACAATATGACATCTTCAAAAATAACAGGCGGATTATGAGACAATGGGCCCCTTGATAAAGACATGTAAAAGGCCCCAAAGACACACTTTATCGTTGTTGAGGTGCTTTTTGTTGTTGCTTTGTGTCACTTTGTTGTATGTATGCATCTCTATGTGGTTATGTGTCTCTTTATGGTCATCTTGTGTCTCTTTGTCCTAATTTTCTGTCTGTTTGTCGTCAATTTGTGTCCCTATGTAGTCGATTTATGTTGCTTTGAAGTCATTTTGTGTTTCTATGTAGTTACTTTGTGTCTCTGTGTAGTTGATTTTGTGTCTCTTTGTAGTTACTTTGTGTCTCTTTGTAGTTACTTTGTGTCTCTTATTAGTCATCTTGTGTCCCTATGAAGTTGATTTGTGTCGTTTTGTAGTCACTTTGTGTTTCTTGTAGTCATTTTGTGTCTCTTTGTAGCCATCTTATGTCTCTTTGTAGTTATTTTGTGACTCTTTGTGGTCATTTTGTGTTTGTTGAGATTCATGTCTCTTTGTCATTGTTTTGTGTCTCTATAGCATTTGGTGTCTTTTCTCTTTGTAGTCATTTCTGTCTCTTTGTAGTCCCTGAACCAACAGTAATCCATCCTTGTCAGAAACCAGTTGAACCAGTCAGGACTCAGACTGTTGACCACAATAATGACAGTATGTTAATGAGTCAAAAATACAAAAGAACAATGGAACGAACACAGAAAAGCTTGAGCATTATATAATGTCAGGAGGGCCCCAAATCACTAAACACACCTTGTTAGTTTAACGAGGTGATACTAAACCTTGAAGACACCTGAGGCCCGCGGTGAGCCGACAGCGAGCTGAGCCGTGAGAGAGACATGTGAGCGTCTCACTGTTTTCCTCCACAAACACTGAGACAAAGACGGCCCGCTGTGCACAGAGCTCCTCTGGTGAAAGCCGTCTCTGCAGCAGATAAACACCTCCGCTGCGAGACCAGTATCAGCCGTCGCACCGTGTTTGTCTGCTCTGTGATTTCGGACGAATACCGCAGAAAGCCGCAGCATTACGCTTCTCTTCACAGCGCTGCTATCAAAACACACCGGGGCTTTTGAAAGGCTGCGCTCTGACGGGAACATTTTGTTCATGGGGGTAGTTGATGGGGGGGTGGGGGGGGCACACACATCTCTTCAGCTTTGAAAGTGATCTGTACGTCCACCACCTCGGGGGAAACATCCTCATCTTACAGAGACCACACACATTCATAAACGTTCACATGTGCACGGAGGAAGGGGCTGCATGCACAAAGACTCACACACACACACACACACACACACACACACACACACACACACACACACACACACACACACACACACACACACACACACACACACACACACATGCTGCCCCTGGCACAGATTACCTATCATAAGCCACAAAACAATCTGATTGGCTGACGTGTCACCCATCACCCTGAGGCTGCGCTTAGTCGGCTGATCTTGGCAGGAAGTCAGACTGCAGCTTGAGTTTCAGCACACCTGGACCCGGCCTCCACGGACAGGTACGGGCCGCCGGGCATTCAGCAACATGCACACTCTTTACAGGTAGACACCACAGGTGAATAGGGAGAAAGAACTTCACTTGTGGATATGGCCGAGACAGTTCCCCAGTTGAGTACCTGCATTAAAGTGTAGGATCTGACGACTACAGGGGATGCTCCAGGTCGCAAATACAAAAACTTGAACTGCCTTATCTAGAGCTGTAACTGTACTCTACCTTTTTTTGTTTTACACTTTTTCTGAAATGTTATGTTCAAATTTGCAAATGTGGCATTATCTTATTTCATTTGTACTAATGGCATACATTTCAAGAACAGAAATTGGAACTTTGGATAAAACCAGGATCAAAATGATTGTTTGATTGTTAGAGTCAAAGGTTTTTACAGAGGAGATTCTAGAATATCTCTTTGTGTCGCTACATTAATCAGAAATCTACAGATCAGATAGACAAAGTAGGAAAATAAACTTGTGTTTTCTTTCCACTAGTCTCTGAAAGGAGACGTGTTAAGGAATCAGAATAGACCAAAATCTCTCAATTGATCACTGGACGAAAATGAATGCAGTTACATTTTTTTTATATATATTTGTTTAATTTTAATCCGATGTTTCGTAGTTTTTGGTTTCAATGTCAGCTCAATTTTCTTTTTTTTCTTTTTGTTGTATGTTATTATTTTTATTTTTTCGAAGGAATTGTATGGTTATATAATTTTCAGTTTTTATAAAAGTAAAAGAATTTTAAGAATATTGTGGTCTTGCAACAGGTATTCAATATACATTTGTAAGTAAGACGATGATTTCTATCTCATTTTTTAACTTTCTTCAGCACTAAAACATATTTATTTCAGCATTAGATGTAGACACAAATACACAAAGCATCATTTTGTCATTATGTGTCAGTTAAGCATCAAGATCATTCATCATCTGTATTTTAAAAAGAATAACTATGGTTCGTGTCCAGCTTCTAACAGATCAAAGAGGTCACATTTGCTGCTTTTTCTTTTCCTCTCCATCTATCACGACGATGTAACGTCATCCTGCATCAAAGCCCCGACACCGAGGGGGCTTCAGGCTCCGGAGCCCGAGGACGAGCTTTACTGAGACGTTAAGCTGAGGAGGCCTCCGTCTCCTCCACAGCAGACCCCCGTCACAGAGCTCAGTTCATGTTTCTGATCCTCGCTGAAGAACAGACCGGATGAGCAGCTGCAGCAACGAGTTCCCATGTTAGTCTGGCACATCGTATATTCTCTGGCTTCTAACTCACTATGAAAGTCACCATTTTTATCTTTTAAACAAGTCTTTTGTGTTTTTATTGAGTTGTTTTTATGGTATTTGCTATACTTTATCATGTACACTGAATATTTATATAACAATATTTCAAAAATATCACATTTTACCGATGAAGACAAAGCATATGATACATTTTGTGCACACAATTATCTTGAAAATTGTCATGATGTTTCTAAATTGTCAGTTTTGGCCTCAAAATAATGATAAAAACCTTTTAAAGTTAGCATCATACATATATAGGTTTTTATTTGACATTTTAAATACTATAGAAAAAATAAAAAATTGAGTTTCACATGTATATTAGATAATTATCTGAGTTTATCAATGTCCGCAAAAGTTATGTCAACTATGTTACTAACCATACATCCCCCTGCAACTAAAAAATGTTTTGTCCAAAAACCATGTGACCAGCATCACAGGAAGTCCGTTCCTCTTAATACATTCTGGTGCATATGCTCTCATTTTTTAAAATATTTTATCTGCAATAACACATTGTTAATTAGATTATTAATTGAGCATCAACTATGTTGGGTACATTGTTAAGGTTTACAATTCATGTATGTTTCTAATCCAAATATATGTTGAAATTGAAGGTTAGCCTGACAAATAAAATGACATGTTAGATAATGTGTAAAAATAGGTAAGTTAACCTATTTACTAACTATTAGTACTAAGATACCAAAAGTAGGATCTGGGAAAAACATATTTTCACTTAAAATATTAAAAAAGTAATATTTAAGTATTAAATAGTGGATATATTACCATGAAGAAATATTCTAACTTTAACCAATATTACTTTTGTACTTTAAATGAAATGTTCCCCAAATTACAGAACTGTTGTTGTTTTAACTTGTAAATCAAGAAATGTGTACCTGGACTGAGACCTTTGCTCTCAGTGTCTCTGCTCGCTTTCCAAACCAAATTCCGAGCAATTGAATTTCCCCCGACCTCCATAATATAGATACTATGAGTCAGGCATCCGACGAGCTGAGTGAAGGTCGGGTTGAGACTGTTTCACACACAGACAAACAATTCTTTAACCCTTCAAATTCTGGATGAACCGAATGTGCCAACAATCGATGATTCAGCGTCACTGATCCTCTCCCTCACTACAGACTGAAGCCTTACACTAAGTTTCTAAAGCAGAAACAACCGAAATGCAGAAACAGATTAATAGTTATTAATGAAATTATTTAGAATCTGAGATTGTCATAAAAAAAGGTGGGCACACCATACAAATATTTATACAAAATGATTCAGACATGCAAAGTGATTTGTAATTTCCACCTCTAGGTCGAACTCAATTTCAAAGAAAAGAGGCAAGTGAGGGAGTGAGAGAGGAAGGAGTCAGCAAAGTGGGAGGAATTATCAAGATTAATATGAATATTTTGTTTATATTTCTCTTGTGGACATGGGAAAGTGACAGTTTAAATGCATTTCTCAAGAGATTCATTTGATTTAAACGCAGTTGGATCATCAGAAACGGAATTAAAAAATGTCCAAATATGGTATATTCTTTGTAACCACAAAAATATATATATTTTTTACGATAAAAGGTCCCAAAAAAAGACATTTAAACACCAACATCATAATTCTGTGTCTGTTTCCATGAACAGAAGCCTTTCAAACTGCCTCCTGTTCTGATTAACCTCCATTGTTCACTCTTTCGCTCTTCTTTGGACTGTTTCTCTCTCACACACAATCTGATAAATGTTCAGTGAAATGTTTCTTTAATGACGCTGATTGTTCGGACCAGATTGACCATATACGCTCTGACACAGAGTTTGAAGTTCAGAGCAGGATTGCACTGAAATACATTAACTCTGCTGACATTTGTGCATCGTAATTCAGGAACAGTAATGTACTTTGGACAAAGTTAATATTTGCTTCACTATACTCAAACACACACCCACACATAGACACACACACACACACACACACACACACACACACACACACACACACACACACACACACACACACACACACACACACACACACACACACACACACACACACACACAAACAGCCTGTTCCAATGTTCACATGTGTCAATTAACATAAAGGTCCTATATCACCCACACAGCACAACATTTCTAGAAGGTCTTGATTTTTTTTGCTTCAAGAAAGGTTAAACATTTTCATTAAAAAAAAAAGTATGTGTGTAAAGTCAAAGTTTTTTTGGCACTTTGAGACACTTTTGGATGATGGACACACTTTAGATCCTGGAATTGGAAATGTTTAATCACAGGATCAATCTGATGAAGAGATAATGGTTGTAAAACCTGACCTGTAGAGGATCATTTCACAACTTGTCCTCATTTATTTATTGCGTATTTGCACTCAAGCACCCCTTACTGTGACAACTAAACAATTATACACACACACACAATTATACACACACACACACACACACACACACACACACACACACACACACACACACACACACACACACACACACACACACATATATATACACTAAAAGTTTGACCAGCCCACTTACACACATAGCTTTCACACATTTTGCCCAATTTTTCTGATGAATCTATTATATATATTTAAAATCTGTTATCTTTTCTTTTTGTCATCGACTTCATTTCTTGTTCTACTGCTTGTATTTGATCTTATTATTATAATTTATTGCAGAGTAACTTTTCAGCAAAGCCTTAAGCCTTAACATCATGTCAGCATGTCGAATACAACCGCAGAATCTTCAATCTCTCGGTCGTTGACAACATCTGCATCTTTTCCACGAGCAGATGTTCAACCTTATTTTAGAGAATCCAGAGAGAAAGGAGAAGAAAGTGAATTAGGGTTACAAAAGAAACAGGCTAAACACTGATGCTCCCTGTTGGTGACCACGGGTACTAAAGCTTTACAAAGGGAAACAATATATATTCCAATCTTGTAAAATATACTGATTAGTTGATAATAAATGACATGTGATATTATCATTTTTCTTGTGACTTATATAAACATTTCTCTTTTTCCTTCTTCCAAATGTTTTATTTTTCCTATTTTCACACTATTTTCTGAAAAAGCATCCCTGAATCTAAACAAATGAGATGATAAAGATTTTTAAAAGAAAAACTACTATAATAACTACAATTATATTTGTAGTTCTGGCCTCAAAGTGTCTTTTACAATCAGCAGCAGCGGCAGATTCAAAGGAGAGCGAAGGGAACATTATAAGTATGTTATATATATATATAAGTGTTCAAGGGAGGAAGTGATTGTGTATTTCTGTAAGCCCGACTACACTGGAAAAACGGCTTTAAAAAGAGTGGAGTGGTAACCACGGGTACTAAAGCTTTACAAAGGGGAAACATATATATTCCAATCTTGTAAAATATACTGACTAGTATATAATAAATGACATGTGATATTATCATTTTCTTGTGAAACCTTTCTCTTTTTCCTTCTTCCAAATTTTTTATCTTTCCTATTTTCACACTATTTTTCTGAAAAAAGCGTCCCTGAATCTGAGGAGAAATGAGATGATAAAGATTTTAAAAAGAAAAACAAGACTCATTATATTTGTAGTGGCCAATTGTCCAAAAATCCCAAAACAAACTTAAATCAAAGGGCCACTGACGCACCATGGGTTTGTGGTTTACGCAGGCAAAAGAAGTTATTGTCCAAACAGAATTCCGTGTTGCTGATGATTTATTTGGTCCAACAAAACAAGCAAACAAACAAAAGAACAAAAGAACAAAGGTAATCCTGTCGCTGACTCTCACTATAGGCCCACCCCGGTGCATGCTGGTCCTATACCTGCCTACTCCTAAATGTAAAATAAAAACTCCTAAAAATAAATTACCAAACCCAAAACTAAGTATACTAAACAACAACAAAAATATTATTAAACCAAATGAATGACCATCAATAGAAAAGCTATCTTAATAAATCAAACAATCTAACCTAAATAAGCAAACATCTAGAGTAATTAAACAATATTGCTTATGCATAAAATAACTAAATACTAATATCCTATAAATAGCTCCTACAATATTTGTAAAGTCTCTCTTACACAAGCACCTTAACGATACCCTTTTAATCATAGGGAGACATTCAGGTCTAACCTTTCTCTTTTTCCTTCTTCCAAATTTTTTATCTTTCCTATGTTCACACTATTTTCTGGAAAAAGTGTCCCTGACTCTGAGCAGAAATGAGATGATAAAGATTTAAAAAAGATAAAAAAAGACTCATTATATTTGTAGTTCTGGCCTCAAAGTCTCTCTTTCTCTGATAATGGATATACACTGAGGGAGAATAAAGCCCTGAAGGTGGCAGTGATGAGACATTGTGGATGCAAACTGCCCTAAAATCTCCAGAAGATGAAGAACCAGGTCGCACCGGAACCAAACTGAAGCGGCTTCCTTGGAGGGTAAACGGGGGTTTCGACGGGTGTTTTGTGCAGAATAAGTCTGTGTCGTCGTGTGAAAATGTCCAAAGCACAAATACTGAGATGTTTAGTCAACCAGAGACTCACTGCGGCGGCCGAAGAGATCTGTGTTCTGTTTGAAAGGACGATAGCAGAGTACGAGGAGGAACGCTCTCGTTCAAAAGAGGAGAACGAGCGACAACGGAAACTCCTGGACGCTGTTTTCAACCCGCAGCTCCAGGCCACAGCAGGTCCGTCCACCCCAACTGCTGCTTGCATCTTTGTTCACATTCTGTTCACACTAGAGTAACATGCTTCTGGGTAACCAAACCACATTATGACAGGTTCACATGCAGGGAAACAAGAGGTTCAAATCGATAGGTGTGAGGTCAAAAAGTGATTGAGTATTTCCAGTGGAGTATTAGTACTAAAGATCTGAATACTTCTATCACTACTGTTCACAATGACCTCAAAAGTCATGCATTATTGGTGAAAATAGGTAGCTTTAAGTTAAGTGTAATCATGAGAACGTACTTTAAGTATATTTAAAGCAGGAGCATGTCATATTAAATAATATATGGTTTGGTTATTCTTGCTCAAGTGTCAATGTAAAAGCATGTTTTTTACTGTTGTATTAAGTAAAAGTTCAGTTATTTTTAGATTTTTAATTATGGATTAGTCTGCTGATTATTTTCTTTATTAATCAATTGATTGTTTTGTTTGTAGAAATAGTGAACATTGTGCCTTAATGGCTGATTATTGAGCAAAGTGCTTTCTATGCTGTGACAGTATCTGAGTGGATGAAGAATTAGCACCTGGCTAGTTAGTTTGCTTGTTAATTACACCATGCTTTCATGCTTAAATTATGAAGTAATAAAAAGAGATTATGGCTAAATCTCTGATTCTCAAATTGTCAGCAAAACCTTGCAGCTCAGACCCGCCTCCTTTTGCTCTTCTCCTGATGGGTTTGGTAAGAGTTTGATTGACAGATGGTTCATCCAGTCAGGTGGCAGGTATTTTTTGGGACATACCTGTCCTTTTCCAAACAGTTCCCAGTGACGGTTTCTCAGGTGATTCTGTGAAACAAAACCATCTGATTGGTCGGGTAAAACTTTTTTCTAACTCAACAAAAGGAAATAGTTTGTTTGAGTTTGAATGACATCCAAATACATTTTACAAAATGTGAAAACATTTCTCTCCAAGTTACAGAAAGTGGTGGTATCAGTGATTTTATGTTGACATGAATGAACAGTTTAAGAAGGGTGTATGTATTTCATTACTCTTCACAGATGTCCAGCAGGAGTGGACCTCCAGTCTGAACCAGGAGGATCCAGAGCCCACACACATTAAAGAGGAGCAGGAGGAACTCTGGACATGTCAGGAGGGAGAGCAGCTCCAAGAGCCAGAGGAAGCCGATATCAACTTTTCACTTACTTCCATCACTGTGAAGACTGAAGAAGATGTCGGAGAGAATGCTCAGTCCTCACAGCTTCATGAGAGCCAAGACGAGGAGAAACAAGAGGCAGCACATTTGAAAACAGACGCTGATGAGGAACTCTGTGGCGGATCAGAATCAGCCAGTAACTCGGTTCCAAGTTGTCCTTTTCAACCAGCTACTCATGATGAGAATTCATCCTCCTCTGAATCTGAGACCAATGGCGAGACTTCTTCCTCTTCTGACTCCGAGACCGATGACGAGACTTCTTCCTCCTCTGAATCGGAGACTGATGCCAGTAGTATTGATTGGGATGAGACGGTGGAACCTCAGTCGGGTTCAAACCCTCTGCAAAACAATGACGTACCTGTAAGTCATGATGAATGTAAAACCGGATGTGTGGAAGGAGCTAGAAGTTTGGGCCATGAGGAACATCTGCAGAAACTCTCACCCTTAGGAGTTCATTCAGATAGAAAGCGTTTCAGCTGCCCAGTTTGTAAAACAAGTTTCAGTTCCAGTGCCCATTTGGTGAGACACGTGAGAACCCATACCGGGGAGAAACCGTTCAGCTGTTCAGTTTGTGGAAAGAGATTCGCACTTAATCACCATTTGAGACGACACCTGATTGTCCACACAGGTGAGAAACCATTCAGTTGTTCGCTTTGTAGTAAACAATTCTCACATCATAGTAACCTGAAACAACACTTGACTGTCCACACAAGAGAGAAACCGTTCAGTTGTTCATTTTGTGGCAAAGGATTCTCACATCACAGTAACCTGAAACTACACCTGACTGTCCACACGGGGGAGAAACCATTTAGATGTTCAGTCTGTGGAAGGGGATTTGCACAAAAGGAGCAGTTGAGACAGCACATGGTCGTCCACACGGGAGAGAAACCCTTCAGTTGTTCAGTTTGTGGGAGAGGATTTACACAGCATGGTAGTCTGACACGACACATGAGTGTCCACACAGGGGAGAAACCATTCAGCTGTTCTGTCTGTGGCAGAGAATTCACACAACATGGTAGTCTGAAACGACACTTGACTGGCCACAGGGGAGAAACCGTTTAGCTGTTCAGTTTGTTTTTCTATTACAATTCTACAAAGTATTGCAATTCAATATTGAAATTATTGACCATGTGTAAAAGTGGAATCATACACTTCTTAGGACTTCTACTTTGGTAAATCTTTAAATTGATTCTGTAAAAATGTTTGATTGTCAGCATGTACGTCGTCAAACATGTCCTCAAGTCTGATGTCAGTGTCAGTTTTTTTTTCCCAAGCAAACACCAAAAATATAAAAATGTTCCTCAAAATTTTGTGGTATAATGTTTTTGATTCATAAGGGACACATGTAACATGTTTAATACTCCTTGTGAGTATAAAACAAAATGTTTTTTTTTACATATATTTATTTTGTAAATACTTTGATAACTTGTCCAAGTCTGTGACAAGCTCTGTTCTCTTTATACATCAGAGGAGAACATATTAGACAATAGTTATATAGTTATAGATATTTATATATATATATATATATATATATATATATATATATATAGTTATATAACAATGTAGCAAATTATATTATTACTATCAATACATTTTCAGTTATGCTATATCGCTATGTTTACATATTATGTGTGTGATATATGTATATATATGTATGTATGTGTATATATATATATCTATGTGTGTATATATGTATATATATATGTGTGTGTGTTTACCTACTGCTACAGTAGAAACACCTGACAGATAAATATCTTCATTTGGATAACCGTTCAGTCAAATGTTCAGTTGTTGACCTTTCTCTCCAGTAGGACCACCACTCTGTTTCCGGCGCTAGCACTTAGCTTCAGTAGCTAATGTTGCAGGATAGTTGCAGAGAATGGTAGTTTATATTCTGTTTATATACCATGAACTGGAAAAACGTGATTTAACAGAGCTTTTTGCTACAGAAAAGAACAAGATCCGAGCTCCGTGTGAAGTAAACAGAATCTGGATCTAGTGTGAGCTCCAGAGGTGTCCGATGAAAACACACTGTTTACATCTGCTGCTCTCTATTGAATCACATTTGTATCTAAGTGGAGGGTAAACAAATAAATGAAGTGACACAGACGTGCTGCTGCGTTGCCACCGGGCCATCAGAGCTCACAGGGTCACTGTGTCAAAGGTCAACAGACTGCTGACTTTGTGTTTTTTCGTTGACACTGCAGCCAGAATACGTGTGTGTGTGTGTGTGTGTGTGTGTGTGTGTGTGGTGTGTGTGTGTGTGTGTGCGTGTGTGTGTGTGTGTGTGTGTGTGTGTGTGTGTGTGTGTGTGTGTGTGTGTGTGTGTGTGTGTGTGTGTGTGTGTGTGTGTGTGTGTGTCAGCGGTGGGGTTTCTCCCCAGAGATCCAGACGAGTTGGCGTGTTTTAAACATTCAATTTAAACTTATAGCAGCTTAAAATTCTCTGTTTGTCCAGGCTGGTCTCATCCAGCATTAGGAGCTAAACCTACGAATATATTTAGTATGTAATCCACTTAACGAGGACGTATAAAGAAGGCAGAAGGAGGGAGTGGAGGTGGATGGGTCCAACAAACAGCGATATTTTAGTTTGTTCCTCTTGATTTATTTGTCATGTAACTTTTGTACTTAAGTAACGACACTTCTTTATGTATTTCAACCCAAACAACGATCTTTCCCTAAACCCAAATAAGTATTTTCTGATCATTTCCAAAACTTAACCAAGTTGTTTTCTGTGAAGACAGAACTTTATTTTGAAAGACTGTAATTGACACATGTTGCTGACTTGTGTAGAAAAAACGAGGAGTGACTTTTTGTAAGAGATCATACAAACTGTTGTGTGAGGATATCGTGGATTGTTTTTATGTTCAGTTGTCAGAATAGATATTCCAACGTCGGAATTCAGACAGAAGCTCCATTTTAAAAGTGAATAAAGACCTCTGAGCTTATGTCACGGTGTTTGACGTTCTGTTCATGAACACGGATAACAATTAATATAAAAGTGCCGCCATGACACATTGACCTTTAGCAATACTTCCATTGATATCTATGTTTGAGGAGATAAAGTTCAATGGAATTTATTGATTCGTGAAACAGAAAAACAGAAGAATTAGGTTTTGCAAAATGAAGAGGAAGAAACTTGACATTCAAAACCATTTCTAACAGGATTTAACTTTCTGTTTAATCGGTTTAATCAAATGTTCAAATTTAATTTTCATTTTTCTGTGTCAATTTAATTATGTATGTGAATGTTAATATATGGATTTAAAAAGATACTGAGCAATCTGTATACTGTATAGCTTCTAATGTTAAACTATCTGACTTCATCTACAAACTTAACTTAGTCACATTATTTTAACTTTAAACTTTACATGTATTAGTATTTATTTATTTATTAGAACATAAAATATATTTAAAACGAGTATGAACTCACAGGCCTGGTATAAAAGCAGACTTTATTTTAAGGATTGCAATGTTATATAAATATATAAATGCTAACGTCAACATGCTAACATGCTAATATTTGGGACAAAGTTTAAGAGCACAAACTTGTTCACTGGTTTCTAAAGTTTGATCTCTGATCAGCTCTGAGGAATGTGTGTTTATCAGAAGTGTGTTTGCTCTGTCTGCAACATGATGATGATGATGATGATGATGATGATGATGATGTTGATGTATTGATGCATTCTTCTTGCTTGTTGTCATTCTCAGCCACGTCGTCCAGACGGCTGACAGGTTCAGACATGTTTAGTTTGAGAACGTTTTTCTGCTTTAAAACAATGTTTATCTCTTCAAATGTATCTATATCCATTTAGAAATGTAAGTGGATGAAATGAAGAAGTATTTTCTCATTTGAAAATACTTTTTGTGACAGAACACACGATGCACGAGGCTTAACGTCTGCTCTGGTTCCCTGCTCAGTTATCGACTGATGGAAAATCTCCTCTGCTTCAGCTTCCTCTCCGTCCGTCGGAGCAGAAACGACCTTTGTGTTTCCTTTTCCTCTCCAGCTGCAGCCTCCTGCAGTCTGCATGGCAACCAGGCTGCAGCTCAGGTATATTTATGAGCATTCGACTGTTTTAGGACCGTGCTCGTCACATTCTGTTCGCTGCAGAGATGCAAAACTCTCTTTGTATGAAATAAGGCGTTTGATATTACTGATATCATTCAGTCTTCTGCTTCCCACATGAGAAAGGAGAAACCACACATTGTTGCCTAACAGCTTAAACTGAGGGAGCGTTTAACAAAGAAGGCCTCCTCTTCAGGCCTCAAAGGGAAAAAAGACTAATTAAATAAATGAAATGAATCTCCTGCAGATTTCAGATCTGATTTTGATTCTTTATAATGTGCAGGTTTGAATATTTTTAATAATATTAATTATTGCAATGACTTTTAGAAGCTCATGATTTGTGAAGCTTTTTTGTTTGTTCTTATCTGCACAGTAAAGACAGAAAGAATCCCCTAAAATGATTATTTTATAGGATAAAGAAGATTTCACATGCAGCGTCTTTGAGAAAGAACTTTGCTTTGCAACATGTTTTAAATTTATATTTTTATGAAAAGTAATATTACCTTCCTGACACAGAGAGTAAAGATCCTCCTGTAGATGTCTCCTCCTCCTCCTCCTCCTCCTCCTCCTCCTGCAGACGGTCACTTTGTTTGTTCAGGGGTTTAATATTTAGCTCACACACACTTTTTTTCTAACCTGTTGACTACCTTCGCTTTCAGAGCTGTTAACGCACACAGACGCCTTTAACTGAGCAGCTCATAGAGGAAACTCTCCGTGCACAGACTAGTTTAACATCAGAGAACTGTTACTGACTGTTTTTTGGAGCAGATAAAGGTCTTCATCTTTTGATTCATCCTCAGCAGCTTTCTTCTTCTGAGCGACTGGACACTCGTCTGAGAGATGGGACCTCGAACAGCCGGTAAGAAACGCGTTGGGTTCAATCAGGAGGCCGTTTTTAAGCTGGTGTTCCAAAACGGAAACAATTAATGTAGCCAAGAGGTCAGGGGTCAGAGACAACAAATATACAAATATCACAAAAAGCTGCACAACGTTTAAAGAACATTTATTTTCTCTCTTTTAAACTCTGATGAGTTCGTTTTCAGCCGTCACTTATTGCAGAAAATTCTCTTGTTTTTAAGTGAGGACACTATTTTATGTTGTAGATCATAGTTGTTATAAATCATAACATAAGTTTAGCAATTTTTCATAAAATGTAACCGCTCATCTGCTTTTAGAAGGTGTATTTTTGTGTAGTTTTTGCTCCTTGTGATGATGAAGAATACGATCTCATCATCAGAAGCAGTATGAAGGTGTGAAAGGGGATGAATGTTATCAGATCAATGCTGTTGTACGATAATCAGAAACAAGTTTTCATGGTGAAACATCTGCAAAGTGATGTTTGTTGGTAAATGATAGAACACATCAGACTAACAGCTAAATGTTCTGCACAACGTTAACTCTTCTATTATAATTAAAGCGTTTAAACACATTTTGTTTTTTAGAAATGCATGACCAATTGAAAAACTGGATATTGTAAATGTAAGATAAGTGGTTGCTACTAGACTTCTTTATTTGATAGAGGAATGAATTAAGAGTTGTAGGAAATGTTAAATAAATAAATGTAAAACAAATCTATTTACTTGTTTTTTATAGAGAGCAAACGTGTTGCTGTCCACAGAACTTTTGACTGACAGGATATTTTTAGCTTCCACAAACACATTTTTATAAGAAAATTGTTATGGTCTTGTTTACGGTACAGTTACCATGAATACAAGAGGAAGTAGTGTATAAATGATTATCCTCACCAGGAAGAAGTTGTTGTTATGATGAGACACCTTTATGGTTTTATTATCAGTGTGTGATGTCGTCTTCCCTCCGTCATCCCAATCTGAAAACAACCTGTTAAAAACGAGGTCTGTAGCACCAATAATGTAATAATGACGTTTAATTGAAGCTTTTTTTAGCCTCTGCGACCTCAGTTTAACACACCAAGAGCCAAAACACAAAGAAACCAATCACAGTTAAGAAAAGCAAAAATATATATTTAAATAAAAGGTTTAGTTTTTGGTCTCTGGTAAAACAGAACACTTCTTAAGCTCACTAGAAGTCTATTTAAAGGTCCCCCTGTTTGTGCTTCTTATCTCTGCTATTTAAAGAAGCGTCGGCTGTTATCGGGCCGTGTTTGAACACAAACACGATTGTTAGAAGATGAATTGAGGAAGTGAAAATGGGTCAGTTTGGATTCTGGTTATTTAACAAAAGCTCATAATGATTTCCTCTCCCTCCGTCAGTGGCTCCCTCTAAGGAGGCGAAGGCGTCGGCAGCAGGAGGTCAGGGAGGAGCTCGGATGAGGAGCTGCAGTGACGGCAGCAGATACAGCGGGAGAAGACTCGGTCTATCCAACAACTCCTCCTCCTCCTCCTCCTCCTCCTCCTCCTCCCTGGTGCTCTACAACCCCAAATCAGGTTAAAAAAAGTCGATACAGAAGTGTCTTAAAGCTGCATTCTCTCTGCTGTCCACCAGGGGGCGACTCCTCTGGTTGTATAGAAGTCTATGAGAAAATGACTCTACTTCTCTCTTGATTTATTCCCTCAGTAAACATTGTAAACATGAGTTTATGGTCTCAATCTCTAGTTTCAAGTCTTCTTCAATACAGCATGATGTTCATTTAGTAAATGATGCTCCATTTAGAGTCAAACAGACCATAAAGCAGGGGATGCTTTAGGGCGGGGCTACACACTGATTGACAGGTCAACACCAGAGACTCTCCTACACATTCCAAATATGGTAACTTTTGTTAATTGGTTTAAAAAGATATATATATGGCGACAACCGTGTTCCAAGATGGCTACCGGAAATTGCCGAACTTCAAACCAGCAGTCCAGAAACCAATGGTTGACGTAACAATGACTACGTCCACTTCTTATGTACAGTCTATGGATTTTTGTTCATGTTTTGAAAAAAACAAAATAGTCTTGGGTGGTTTAGGAGACTTTGTTTAGATAGTTTATTTTAGTTATATTAGTTTGAAAGTCCCAACAGTCCAGTAAGAGGTGTATGAAGGAATGAATTCATCTCTAATGTGGTCCTATACATTAACCCTTTAACAGTACAACAGAGTGCAACAGCTTGACAAGTTATGCAAGAACATTCACCACCAAAGACGGAGAATGCAACCTAAACATGTTGACTTCCCAGATCTGTGTGCTGTCAGTGAGTGAGTACAATACGTGGTCCAGTATTTGGTGTCCAGATATAAACATGTATTTGGTGGAGAAACCCAGTGTGTAACGTGGCACCAGAGAGACAAATCAATAAATTCCATTGAAGTTTATCTGCTCAAAAACATAGATATCAATTATTAGAAATCCTTGAAGCTCTGGAAGTATTGCTAAAGGTCAATGTGTCTTATTGGCACTCTTATATTAGGTCATTTACATCCTGTTTTCTTTCATAATTGTATTTGACAGACAAAAATAATATTTTGGTTTCCATTGGTGTCTCAAGAAAAGGGTTCTTTAAAGGTTTTATAGACCTTATACGCAGTTTGGCCACAGAAGTACCAATGCAACAGCTTGTCAAGCTTTGAAGGACATTTACCACCAATGATGAAGAATGCAACCTAAACAAGTTGACTTCCCAGTGTCCCAGTATTTAGTGTCCAGATATAAACATGTATTTGGTTAAGAAACCCAGCGTGACACACCAGAGAGACATTTCAAGCTACAAGTCACTAGATGACAGAGACTTTGACTTAGGTTTGACTTATTCACTTTTAAAATGGGCGTTACAAACAGTGCAGTGGGAGACAACATGTTAGTAGATGGCAGACGTAGATCCCATCGGTGTTTTGGTTTAACCAGAGACAGGTTAACTGTTGCTCATAGTGAAGGCAGCTGGTGAAAACACCAACAGAACATGTAGGAGTCCTCGTTAAATCCTTTAATCAATTTTAAATAAATACTCATCTGTGTTTTTTTTATCTATGCCAACCATTTAAAGATGATTTGGCTGAAAGTCACCAGTGAACACAGTCACTGGTTTAACTGAAACTACTGTTGCTCTGAAAAGGTCGTGATCCTGTCTGAGTTCTGTAGAACTTCAGTCGGCCGTTGGAATAACTAATCTGACAACTGAACATGAAACAGCCAGACATATTGATGCTGGTAACAGTTGTGATTCAGTGTTTAAAGATCGCTAACTTGGATGGATGTCCGGAGCAAAACACCACTTCTATTGCCCATTTTAGAATTTTGTGATGTTGTATTGATGCTTTGAGAAGACTTACTAAGCCTTTTTCTTTCTTTGTGGTAATTATATTAAATCTCAATATTCAGATTGATAATTTTGAGAGCGGTAAAGTGGTGATGAAATGGAAAGTGTTTAAATATTCTTCTATATTTGTGACTTGCCATTGTTAAGAAAGTTTCTTCATTCATTTTGACATCTTTACTTTTGTTGTTGTGTTTAGTCCTGAAGAGGCCAGTGAGCACAGAGGAGCTGCAGAGACCAGGAGGACCCTACGTCAAGAGAACCTTCACAGTACGTTGGCACTTTATCCTCTTTAACAGTTCTGGTTTAATCAGTCGTTTCTTCATAGTCTCCTTAGTCTCCTTATAGTCTCTCATAGTGTCCTCATAGTCTCCTTATAGTCTCCTCATAGTCTCCTCATAGTCTCCTCATAGTCTCCTCATAGTCTCCTCATAGTCTCCTCATAGTCTCCTCATAGTCTCCTCATAGTGTCCTCATAGTCTCCTCATAGTGTCCTCATAGTCTCCTCATAGTGTCCTCTCCTCATAGTCTCCTCATAGTCTCCTCATAGTCTCCTCATAGTGTCCTCATAGTCTCCTTATAGTCTCCTCATAGTCTCCTCATAGTCTCCTTATAGTCTCCTCATAGTCTCCTCATAGTCTCCTCATAGTCTCCTCATAGTCTCCTCATAGTCTCCTCATAGTCTCCTCATAGTCTCCTCATAGTCTCCTCATAGTCTCCTCATAGTGTCCTCATAGTCTCCTCATAGTCTCCTCATAGTCTCCTCATAGTCTCCTCATAGTCCTCTCCTCATAGTCTCCTCATAGTCTCCTCATAGTCTCCTCATAGTCTCCTCATAGTCTCCTCATAGTCTCCTCATAGTCTCCTCATAGTCTCCTCATAGTCTCCTCATAGTCTCCTCATAGTGTCCTCATAGTCTCCTCATAGTGTCCTCATAGTCTCCTCATAGTCTCTCATAGTCTCCTCATAGTCTCCTCATAGTCTCCTCATAGTCTCCTCATAGTCTCCTCATAGTCTCCTCATAGTCTCCTCATAGTCTCCTCATAGTCTCCTCATAGTCTCTCATCTCTCATAGTCTCCTCATAGTCTCCTCATAGTCTCCTCATAGTCTCCTCATAGTCTCCATAGTCTCTCATAGTCTCCTCATAGTCTCCTTATAGTCTCCTCATAGTCTCCTCATAGTCTCCTCATAGTCTCCTCATAGTCTCTCATAGTCTCCTCATAGTCTCTCATAGTCTCCTCATAGTCTCCTCATAGTCTCCTCATAGTCTCCTTATAGTCTCCTCATAGTCTCCTCATAGTCTCCTCATAGTCTCCTCATAGTCTCCTCATAGTCTCCTCATAGTCTCCTCATAGTCTCCTCATAGTCTCCTCATAGTCTCCTCATAGTCTCTCATAGTCTCCTCATAGTCTCCTCATAGTCTCCTCATAGTCTCCTCATAGTGTCCTCATAGTCTCCTCATAGTCTCCTCATAGTCTCATAGTGTCATAGTCTCCATAGTCTCATAGTCTCCTCATAGTCTCTCATAGTCTCCTCATAGTCTCCTCATAGTCTCTCATAGTGTCCTCATAGTCTCTCATAGTCTCCTCATAGTCTCTCATAGTCTCCTTATAGTCTCTCATAGTCTCCTCATAGTCTCCTCATAGTTTCTCTCTGTGTCTTCAGATCGTGGGCGATGCGGTGGGTTGGGGGTTTGTGGTGAGAGGAAACAGGCCGTGTCACATCCAGGCTGTGGAGCCCTCCGGACCAGCCGCTGATGCAGGGATGAAGGTAGGCATCATGGGAAATGTAGTTGGCTTTTTTTTGATTGAAATTTGCTGAAATATGCAAGAGAATTTGGGGTTTGTTTGTGTGGATGTGGCATCTTGTGGCCAGTATAGGTACTGCAGATTATTATTTATTTATGCATTCATGAATAATAAAAAATAAAATGTAGACAATGATTTCACAACATTAACCTTGTTGCATCATGCGTTTCTGAAAGCATGATATAAGTTATAGTTCAGAGACATAAGACAATATTCAGTCGACTCCGGTCTTTCATTTCCTCACTCATTTTCCTCTCACTCCTCTCATTGCTTCGCTCTTTTTCTTCACCTGCAGGTTTGTCAGTTTGTGGTTTCAGTCAACGGGCTCAATGTCCTCAATCTGGACTACCGGACCGTCAGCCACCTGATCCTCACTGGACCCAGAACGGTGGTGATGGAGGTGATGGAGGAGACCGACCACTGAGCAGATGAGAGAGACACTGATGGTGGATGGACAGAACAGTAGAAAGCTGAGAAAAGGCTTTCATGAAACCGTCTGAGGTTTTCTTCAGAGGACTGCGAGAACACGGTGAGGAACCAGGAGGTTATCTTCTTAGAAATGACATGAAGGAGTGCTTTTGTCTTCAGATTGGTTGGCTGAAGATAGAACTTGAAGATCAGCACTCTGAATAAAGAGCTTGTTAGCGTTGTTAAGTCGCCCCCAAAAGAATCGACTGGAATCCAAAAGTCTTTAGAGTCTTTAGACTTGGAAGAGGAGAATACTGTGTTGTGGAAACTGTGAAGAAGAACAGTTATTTAGCAGAAGCTTCAGTCTGTTTTCTCTACACACAGCTGAGTTTGGGGTCTAAACACGTAGAGGTAGTTTGGTGGAGTTTGAGCCGGTGCTGAGCTAAACATCGGACATCTGACAGATGATTTTGCATGTGTGTTAATGGTCAGGAAAAATTCCTTTATTTTCACAGATGCCTTCTTGTTTTGTTTTATTTTTTTTATGGATGTGTATGTGTGTTAATGGTAAGGAACTATTACTTCCTTTTTTTTTTAAAGGTGTATGACAAAAAGGGTGTGACTTACAGTTCTGACCATAAAGCCACTGTGTCAAAATGTCGACATAGCATTGTTCCTTCATGAGCTTTACGGTAAAACAAACTGCTCTTATATTACATTTTACTTCTACTTCTACTTAAAGGGTCAGTTAACCCCAAAATCCCAAATGACATGTCCTTGTCCTCTTCCCTGTAGTGCTTTGTCTCAACCTGAGGAGCTACATGCACCTCTTGGCTGTTACGTGTTACACATCATGGCAGCAGGATTGAGTCCGCCGCTTGCCATAAGTCCGTTAATTTGAGAGTTAGCTCGCTACAACAATGGATGTATGAAAAAGAACTGGAGGCAGCACCCTGATCATGCTAAAGAAAGTTGCTAAGTGGAACATGAAGCAAAAAAAGTTTGACATCTTGGTATATTTGCCACATCCATTGGTCCCATAGACAAAGTGCCCTAGCGTTTCCTTTAGCCCCGCCTCCCATCATTCACATGAACTTTATGAATGTATGAGTGCATTTTACAACTATAAAGACCAAATGATTTAAATAAGGGTTAATCAAGGAGGGACGCTGATTCAACTCCAAAAAAAGTATCCGATATTTTACAGACGTCTCTTTCTCAATAGAAGTCTATGGGAAAAAGTCATTTTGGGCCCAGGACAGACTCGGTAATTGTAATTCCACCGTTTGGCCTCAATGCAAAATTAGCATCAAAGTCCTCTCTTTCATATTGGCTTGGCATCAAAAAGTCGCCAATGGCAACGATACACGAAAAAAAATGGCCATCGTTCTGACCATCCAGCTCCATTGGTTTGAATGGGAACCAGTTCTACTCATGTTATATTTTTGACAGAGTTCCTGTAGGACGCACTTTTTTCTATGTTCTTTTATTTATTCCAAATTAGCTTTATTCTAAATTTTAAACTTGTTTAAAGGTTTCTTTTTTTGTAAATAACGATCCCGGCACCAAATGTCTCTTACAGGAAACAGAAACGCTGTCGTGAGCCGGACGACCTCTTCATACTAATTCATTAATTCATCGTAAAGAAGAGAAAAAGTTGCACGTATTTATTTTAAGTTGTTTTTGAGACACACTCGCATGTTGCTAGAAAGTGACCCATGAAGTGATCACGCTGTTGACAACATGGCGTTGTTTCCTTCATTTCGGGCGGTTTGGACTCTTAACCCCACATGTCACCTCACTGCCTCCTCCACACACACACACACACACACACACACACACACACACACACACACACACACACACACACACACACACACACACACACACACACATTACCTGATTACCGCTGTGTTTGCTTTTCCATCCGCGACCTGCGACGTCTGATTCCCAGAAAGGAAGTGAGGAGTGTGAAGATGCTGTGTGGAGATGGATCAACAAACTGAAGAGCTTTGTTTTTATTCCTTTATCTTTTTTATACCTTTTTGTACCGCTTCTGTTCACAGTCGACTCCAGATTTGATAACAGTGAAATATCTCTCAGCAGGCCGTCGTTTTGCTCTCTGCAGGATGATTCCAGCGACTCAGCGAGTCTCTCGGCTCCTCTTGCGTCTTTAATGACGGTTGTAATGGAAACAGTCGGTGGAATCACGGTTGTTTATTGTTTTAAAGCACCGGGCTCTGAGGATTTGATTAAGAAACTAAATATCCTTATTGAAAATAGGTCTCTCTTGTGCAGTGCAGAATGTCATGCAGGCAATAAGCCTGTTTTAGGCTTGTATATATATTTAACTAACTACTTTGACTCTTGTTTTTTTAAGTATTACCTTTTTGTATACTTGCTTTACATTCTTTCTGTTATTTCTTCACCTGTAATTGTTTGATTATGATGTGTGAAACTACTTTACGTTGCATTCCTGATGTGAAACACAAATAAAAAAGATTTAAAAATTGATTGTCGGTCTCTTCTGTCAGTTCAGGAAATATACATAACTTTCAAAGTCGTAAACTTCGTAAAACTGTTTGAGCTTTAAGTGTTTCAGGTGATGCTGAGGTCACATTCAGGTGTTGAAACATCTCAGTTATGTGTTTTAACTACACGTGATGAGAGCAGAGCGTTCAGTCTGCAGCTCGACCAGCAGGTGGCAGCGCATCTATGTGGATAAAGACTGATGTGTTGCTTCCTGTTGTCCAGCATGTTCACATCTCTGCTGTGCTTAGTTGATTCTCCTTTAGATGTTAAATATTCAAATCAGAAGGCCTTTTGAGTAGAAATATTGTTAGCATCTTTTAAATTATTCTGATAATCTCAGTTATAGTTTGCAGAAAAAATGAGCGCACGGTATGTGTTGTGGTTTTGCTGTTCCTGGGTCAGATCCCACATGCATTTCTATAAAGATAGAAAGAAAGGCAGGGTTGTCATGAATGAATTATTGTTGTGTGCAATAAGGACACAAAGATATTTCCTTTTCCTTCGCCTAACATAACATTATGTCGTAAAACGAGTGTAAATCTTTTAATCTGTGAAATGATTCCCAAAAGGAGACGGAAAGGATAGAAGATCACTATCATTACTGACATTCTCCGTTGTCATCACAGGGAATCCTCCCAGTGATTGATGGTTATTAGCCACCTCGTAAAAAAAGGTCAAAGTTCAGGTTCAAGCACAATAAGAGCAGGAGCTGAAGGATGAGCGGCTACAGCATGTCACATGGAGGAGAGAGCAGAATGTCTGGTTTCACTTTCAGGTTATAATACTCTAACCTAACAGATGCTTTGTTTACATAGAACCACCTGAGGAGAAGGTAGTGGAAAAGTGTTCAGAAACCAGTACAAGTTCTAACTTTCATCCATCCATTTTCCATAACCTGCTTATCCAGTTAAGGGTTGCAGGGTTGCTGGAGCCGATCTCAGCTGTCAATGGGTGAAGGCCGGGTACACCTGGACAGGCCTCCAGCCTGTCACAGGGCTGACATATAGAGACAAACAACCACTCACACTCACATTCACACCTACGGGCAATTTAGAGTCTTCAATGCACCTAAGCTGCATGTCTTTGGACTGTGGGAGGAAGCCGGAGAACCCGGAGAGAACCCACGCTGACACGGGGAGAACATGCAAACTCCTCACAGAAGGTTGTCTGGCCCGGGAAATGAACGTTCTAACAGAGTACTTTAAAAAGACACAAAACAACTACATAGTGACACAAAAAATACAAAGACACTTAAAACTACTACAAAGAGACACAACACGTCTACAAAGAGACACAAAACAGCAACACATACACATGAAATGGCACATTGAGATAAAACATCTACAAAGAGACACAGAAACACCAAATTACTACAAAGAGACAAAAAAAACTACAATGAGACAAGAAAACGACTACAAAGACACACAGAGATACAAGGCAACTACAAATAGAAACAAAATAACTACCACAAATAGAGGCTAAACAACCATAAAGTATATTTGTCTAGCTCCTGTAGGGGGGGGTTATTCACCAGCCTCTCTGTATCGTAACGTCACAAACACCTAAACTCCTCACAGGTGCTTTGGACCAGATGAACTGAATAGATGGATTTTGGATTTTTGCGTAATCTCGTGGAAACCGCAGGTTCCAGCTGCCACGCAGAGTAAATAATACTTTTCCACAGTTTAGCTTTTCATCCCTAAAAAGTGCTAATCCCTCTTCATCAATCCCAGCTCAAACTCTCTCTCTCTCTCTCTCTCCTCCTCTTGTCTCGGTGAAAAGTACGACCGCATGGCATTCCTGAAAATTCCAGAGGATTTTAGAAAATTCCAGGTGATTGGCTTTAACTCCGAGCCTGTAGAGACACATTCAGAGAGAAGAAGACAAACTGAGGAAGAGCTCAACGTTACGCCGTGCAGAGATGCACTGGGGCTTTGATTCCTGTATGATGCAGATCTCCCAACAAAATCATGTTCCATAACAGATTCATTTTAATATTAAATATGTGAAATTATTTCTATTTAAAGAGACCAAAACTCAAATAGAAAGCGACCTGAGAGGACTGTGGGAGTAAATGTGACAAGGAAACCTAAGCACCAACTGGAAAACCAACTGGAAACCATTACATACCATCACTAACAAGTTGAAACATTAGAGGATGTCAAAGAAACCATCATAAACCATATCAAAACCATTGTAAGCCATACAATCGAAGAATGTAAAAAAAAACATCTCTCACCATGAGACACCATCATAGACTCCAAACTGCTAAATCTTGAAATATTAAAGAGTATATTTGTGTAATTACAATTCATTTCATACCACACTTCATAATAATAGAAATATAGTTCAAAATACGTTTTCCAGCTAATTTAAAGATCATTTTTTATCTTGAAAAACCTAAACATTACATCTTATTTTAAGAAATCTTACCAAGTGAATTTTCATTTCTTCTATCGGCAGAAATATTTTACTTATGTCAACCAAAATACCTTTTATTTGTTGTTTTTTTAGCCGTTATTGAAGTGGCCTTTTCCCCATTGTAAAACCTTTTAAGAAACCAGTAGAAGTGCTCACAGACTGCAATGGAAACCAGTAGCTACCATCAAATATTAGAGGCAACACCCTTAATAGAAACCAGTGTCCTTATAATAAAACCATTGAGAAAACGCTTGTACATGCAGCCTGAAATGGAAACCACTGTCATTTATTTGCAGTCCAAACACTAGAAACCGTTGTGCTAACAGGTTATGATCATATCTAGTGTTGTTTAATCTGAAGATCATCAGGATTCTTCTAATGGTTTGTGGGAAGGTCAAAGCTTTGATCCATTATTGATTTCACTTAATACATTCAGAGTCATAATGGAGAGAACATGCTAATGAGAGGACAGCGGAAGGTTAAAGGCTCACCTGAGAGTTCATCATGTAAATCAGCTCCGACTACAGACTCAGATTATTCTGCAGCAGATCGGACTCCTTTTCTTCAGCAGCTGATGTTGTGATGTGATGGTCACAAAGGAAAATTAGATTTCATGACCTTGGATGGAATAAGTAAAAAAAAATGATGAATACAATTAAAACGAAGGGGAAGACGTTAGAGGTTTATAGGGTAAAAATGTAACTAAAATACATGAAAATGACACCTCCTCAGTTGTTGTTTTTTTATATTCAGACACAAGTTTTCTGTAAATATGTGTTTAAATATGCAAATGAAGCATTAACATATTAAGTATGTGTTAATTTGCATACATTTCCAGAACATAAATCTGAACATTGGATAAACCAGGTTAAAAATTCTTGTTTCATTTTGTTGACATATTAAAGTCAAAGGTTTTTACAGAGGGAGTTTGGATATCTCTTTGTATCACTTCATAAATCGGAAAATACTGTCAACAGACATACATTTTTTGGGGTGATTTTAGTGATAAATGTTGTATAAATCAGGCTATGAATGATATCTGAACAAAGCCCTCTGTAGAAACCTTCAGAATATAGAGAGGAATGAAGCTGTAAAGTTTGGTGTATGTAAGAGCTACTGAAGTGGAGATTTATGGATCAGAGTCTGAGAAAAAACTCATTTAGAGAAAACGTCCTTTAAAGAAATGTTTAGTTAAATTACATACATGTTGAAGACACTACAGGTGAATAGGGTAAAAAAACATACTAATAGATATCAACATGAAACTTCACCAGATGATTACTGACATTAAGATGATTATCTTTTGTATTACAAGTTTGGTGAAATGTTATGTTTAAATATGCAAATGAGGCATTATCTAATGGTAACTTTTGGTGAATTTAGCAGAAAATCTACATACGTAAACAGACAAAGTAGTAAAATAAAAACAGCTAAATGTATATTTTGGATGTTTTCTTTCCTCTAGTCTGAAAGAAGACATGTTATGGAAGCAAACTCTCAAAATTGACCATGAATGTTTTTTCTGCCTGCTGGTGACTCCTTAAAGAATAAGACTGCTGCAGTTTATATACCACAAAAAAAAAAGATAATTAACATTCAACACATCACTGACTGTGTTCGCCATCATGCCGCTAGACTCGTGACAGAGGTGCTGACTCCTCGTGATGACAGAGATTAAATGGCGCGTGGCACCGAGAACTGAGTTTCAAGAACGATTTCGGTCTCTCCGACGTCCGCGTGGACATCAGCCCGCCGAGCTGTGATTGTGGAGGACGGCTCCATAAATGGGATGTAAACAAGAGGCCGCAGCAGAGAGTGAGTTGAATCCAAAAACACCTGATGAGCTGCTTCGTGTTCGCAATGGGACTGAATATGAAGCATGTTTTGTTCTTTTTATGATATTTTTATACATTTTCTTTTTATAATGCTTGTCTTGATCTTGTATTGTTTTTTACTTATTCCTCTTGTTTGCAGTATCCTCTCTGCTGCTGTATCCTGCAAATAAATAAAAAATAATGAAGGATTATTGTATCTTATCTTGTCTTTTAGCAGCTTGAAGGTTTACCTTTGTGCTAAGCTAATAAGCTAAACACAATCCTCTCTCTTTTTTTGTCACACTTTAACTGACACTGATCATCTCATCTAGTCACATAAAGTTTATTCTATTTTAGTGTTATTTTATTTATCTCTTCTTTTATTGTGTTTAAGTTATGTCTTTTTTTCTATTTTTTAATCTATAGTTTGTATTTCACGCTGTTTCACTATTATTACTGTTTATATAGCTTTTAATTCTATTTTTATACATTTTTTTAATAGTAAGACAAACAATAGTTGCATGTTTATTCCTTCTAACACATATGCTACAAAACCTGGTTAGAAAATGCCTCATCAGAGTCAGAGTCAGAGTCAGAATCAGAATCAGAATCAGAATCAGAAAGGGTTTATTGCCAAGTGTGTTTGCACGTAAAAGGAATTTGACTCTTTGATTGGTGAATATTAAAATCACAGTGCAATAGAAAAAGACAGAATTCAAAAAATAGTTTAAGAATAAATTAAAATGATGTGTGATTGTTTGCAGGGGTCCTGAGGATGTAATAATCTGTGTCAGTGACCTTATGAGTCACATACAGACATATTAATATTGTGTTTACTTTCTTCTTTTTTTTTAACAAAATGTGTTTTATATCAGAGATATAGTTCCTGACAGACGGGTCCTCCTTCATAGAAGAAGACAAAGATAAAAGACAGTTATTGACACTTGTTTTCACACTTTTCTTGTTCTGCCTCCTACTGGTAAACTCAGGAACTCCTGCTTACAGTGTGAGTAAATATAAAGTATTTAGTATTTGTAGCTGAAGCTGCAGGGCTCAGTTTTTACACCAACACTGTTCAGAGGTAACTCAATGTGACAGTTAGAGTTCACCTGCAGACAATCATTGAATTAACTGTTTACTGCTTATTCAGTCAGGCCTTTGATTAAGAATGGATTATAGACATTTTTAGACATTAAAGAAATGTTATCATTTATTTTTCTATTTTTATTTCATACACTTATTTCATTGCATCTAAGTTAAATGTTTTATTTATTTTTTTACATTTTCTTTGTGTTGCATAATTTTATTCCATTTCATTAATCTAGTTTTTAATGTAGTTTTTCACACCGTTTTACTACTATTACTGTTATAATAGCTTTTCATTATATTTGATTACATTTCTATCATATTATTGTCTCGCATGCGTTGGTTTTAAAATGTCAAATAGTTTTTGAACTGCACTTACCTGATTGATTGATGAATTTATGAACAGCACCTGAAGGCAACAAAAAAAAACAGTCATTACTTCACTAAACATAGGCTGTGTTTTCAGTTTAAGTTTAAGTTAATGTGTCCGACAGCAGCATGAACCTGCAAAATGTAATAAAGATTACATGACCAAACATGACCAGAATGTATTCAACTGCTTATCTTAGTGTCATAATAATGCAACATCACCTTCTAGGATAAAAGTGCCATATGGAGAAGTTAAGTCCTCTCTCTCTCTGTTTAAATCCCTTCATCTCCTCTTCCTCCTTTTTCCTTCCTGCTCCTCTCTCTCACTTCCCTTTATCTCCTTCAACCTCCCTCACACATTTCCTTTCCTCTTCCTCACCTGTCTTTCTCTTTCCTTTCACCTTCCTCTCTAAAGATGTAGAAGAGGATATCAGACATTAATGTTCTTCTTAGAAACGTAACATAAGTTGTAGCTGCTGTCTGACTTTATGAAGTGTGATTTCACTCAGTGGAGCAGAGTCTCCTCTTGGCAGCGTGCCCTGACCTTCCTTCAGCAGTTTGGAAAATGAATACAGCACTGATTTATACCATTTATATGGAGAAAACTCATTATGCAAGATCATGTAAGATGATTTAATGGCTGGAAATGATTCTTAAAAGAATACTATAGAAATCCTCTTAAGTGTTTAATCTGTACATGATTTTTCTGAAAATGTTTTGTCAGATTTAGATACTGAGTTCTCGCATGGATGCCATCACGTCATCTACATTTTAGGATTTCCATTCTGCTCCATGCAGACACATCTCCCCTCTGTGGACTGTCACACACTCACAAACACACATGCACCATCATTACTTTCAATCTCCATCACTCACACTCCACCATCATACTGTGAATACAGCTGTGATTCTCTGCAGATGAGCAGGTCAGAGTTTTGGTTTCTGCAGGATCAGAACTTTAAGTTCATTTGAATCTTTCAGTTCAGTTCGTTTGTGACAATGAGGACAATCTCCCATCATCTGTCAGAGAAACAGAATCCTGTCACATTAATAAGTCTGATCATGTCTGATAATGTCTCCAATAAAAATGTTGGAGTAGGTTTAGTTTAGTTTAGTTTAGTTTAGTTTAGTTTAGTTTAGTTTAGTTTATTTGCACAATTGAAAAATATAAAAAACATAACATTGATAAATGATATTACAGTGCAGGAAGAGGCAGAAAGCCCACTGGGCTTATTTGAAGCCTCCAACTATATAATATTTAAAAAAATCACAATACTATAACGAATACAAAAAGAATATACATATGGTATGAAATATTGTTGAAAAATA